>NW_024044963.1:0-88615 GCF_015852505.1 Tachyglossus aculeatus | reverse complement strand
GTTCTCGGGATCATTATATCCAATTACTTAAGGATGTTGTAAAGGAGCATGGGTTGATTATCACCACTGCCCAGATTGAACAATTTTTGGAATGCGTGGAAAAATGCTGCCCTTGGTTTCCAAAGGAAGGAAAGTGGAATCCTTTCACTGAGCCAGCTCCTTCCGCACCACCATCTCCACCACCCCCTCCATGGGTCCCGAAACCAGCACAAACACCTCTGCAGCGAGCGATGGGGGCTGCTATGGAAGGGGAGAGCAGATACCTATTGAACTGTTGATGGGTTTCCCTGTGATGGAGCAACCTGACCCTGCTAATCCTGGTCAGTTAATATGTACCCACGAACTCTTGAATTTCAAACTATTAAAAGAAGTGAAACAGGGTGCTGCGACACATGGGCCCACCGCTCCTTATGTGCTAGCACTCATAGAAAGCATTGCTTCCTCAATTCTTTTCCCGTTTGATTGGCAAACCTTAGCCAAGACTGTCCTGGATGGCGGAGACTATTTGCTTTAGAAGGCAGAATTTTTTGATTTGTGCGTGGAGCAAGCGTGTCTCAATGATCGCGCCCGACCTCCAGTTCAAATCACTTTCGAGATGCTTACAGGGAGCTACAGACTCGTGAAAGCTTGTCTCAGCCCCTACCCAAAGGGGTACTGATTACATGGAAAACTGTTTTTACGGCGCTGCGGGAGCTGCAACCCGCTGAACGGGTGTTACGGAAGACGCCGGCGGCGTGTGACTTGGGGTCAGGGAGTGATCTGGAAGACCCCCTGTCCTTTGGAGTTTTGCCTCCAACAGAAGAATTGGAGCCGGTGTACGCTGCTGTTCCGCATTCCGAGGACTTGTATCGGGACCAGGATCATAATGACTCTGGCGATACTTCTGACTCTGGGACTGCAGACCAGAATCTGATCTATACCCACCTTTGGCCCCTCTTACAACGACGGCTGCTGCCGCGTCCACACCAAAGGACCTTTTGCAGGCCCAGTGCCTGCAGGCGGTATCCCGTTTGTCGATCGTTCCCCCTCCCCACCTTGCTCCCCTTTTGTCCGCTGCGCCACCATATGTATATGCTGTGCCTGCTACAGCACAGCCTGCCTAGACAGGGGCCCTTTCGGGCTGCCGGCAGGAGGCATTGCACGCAGGGGACGTACAGCTACTGCAAGCGATTCCGGTGGCGTATCTTCCCGGCCGGCCGGCTCAGTATGACTCTCTCCCTTATGAGTTGATTAAGGAGTTGCGGAAAAGTATTCGCGATTATGGGTTACAGTCGTCCTATACAATGAATCTAATAGTGGCCGCTACCAACCCCGAAACTGGCTGCTTTACAAGTGGTAGTCGCGGAACAATTAGCGACGGGGCATATTGAACACTCCGATAGCCCTTGGAATTCCCCTGTCTTTGTGATAAAAAAAGCGCTCGGCGGCCTGGAGGATGTTGACTGATCTCGGAGAAATCAATACGATGCAGCCGATGGGAGTGCTGCAACCTGGGCTCCTGAACCCGGCTATGATCCCTAGGAATTGGCCGATATTAGTAGTAGATACTCAGGATTGTTTTTTCTCTATTCCGCTCCACCCGGACGATCGTATTCGATTTGCGTTTTCAGTCCCTGTGGCTAACAGGACACAACCTACTACGAGATATCATTGGACGGTCCTCCCCCAGGGAATGAAAAATAGCCCCACAATGTGCCAGACTTACGGTGCGCTTCTGATAGCGCCGCTCCGCGTCAAGCATCCTGAGGCATATATTATTCACTATATGGATGACATATTATGTGCTTGCGCTACCGCAGCCCAACTACACGCCTTACGGTCTGCTCTTCTGGCGGCTCTAGAATCTGGAGGGCTGCGGGTTTACCCGAGAAAGTCCAGACAAATCCCCCGATCACCTATATGGGGCATGTTTTGACAGATCGGACAGTGTCCCCTGTGATCCCTACCTTGGATGTTTCAAAATTAAAAACCTTTAATGATTTCCAAAAATTACTGGGGGAATTAAACTGGGTGCGCCCTTATCTTGGAATCCCCACCGATCAATTATCTCACCTTTTTGCTACCTTGCGAGGAGCCCCGGAGCTCTCTTCCCCTCGCTCCCTTTCACCACAAGCCGCTCGGGAGTTAGAGCAGGTAGTCGAAAAATTGGCTCAGGCTACGGTGGACCGTGTCACCCCAGGGATACCCTTATCCGCCGTTGTCGTTCCCACCTCTGTCATGCCTACAAGGGTTATATGTCAAGAACAACAATTGGTTGAGTGGATGCATTTGCCCACTCAGCCCCACCGCTCTGTTTCCCCATATCCGACTTTGGTAGCCCAGTTATTGGGTCGTTTAATTCGGCGCATTACCGTCCTTTCTGGGATCGGACCTTCTGCATTATACCAACCATATACTTCAGATCAACTTGCCACACTTCTTGGCAACGATCCCGATTGGCAGATCCTTTTGGCAATGCATACCAGGGCTTTGGTTACTGGTCTCCCAGATATTCCACGATTAAAGGTTTTCTCACCTTTTGCATGGGTATTCCCCTGCATCACGGTTCCGGACCCAATACCGGGGGCTACCACAGTTTTCACAGATGGAACGAAAGACAGAGCCGCCTATTATTGTCCTCCGGACACTTCCCACATTATCCCCATTCTGTCCCATTTCACTCAACACGCGGAACTTGTAGCTGCGATGTCAGTCCTTCGCTATTTCCCTCATTCACTTAATATTATCTCCGATAGCCGGTAAGCATGCTTTGTTACTCTTCACATTGAGACTGCTGTGCTCCGGTTTTCCGAGGCAGCCATTTTTCCTTTGTTCCAGGAACTTCAAGCAACGATTCGCGCTCCTTCTCTTCGTTTTTATATTTCTCATATTAGGGCGCATTCGTCCCTCCCCGGACCATTGGTTGAAGGTAATGCTTGTGCGGACCTACTTACTAGGGAAACTGCTGGCGCACCAAAGGCGATTGTTTTTGTTGCACCACACTTGGCTCCGGCTCTTATCCCTTTAGACGCTACAGCCGCAGCCTCGCAAGCCCACCGGCGCTTCCACCAAGGGGCGGGAATGTTACGCCATCAATTTGGCATTTCTCGGGAAAGTGCGAGGGCTATTGTGAAAGCTTGTGCTTCCTGTGTTATTACATTACCTGTGGCCTCGGAAGCCACGAATCCCCGTGGTCTTGCGCCAAGAAAGCTGTGGCAAATGGACGTCACGCATTACCCTCCCTTTGGCAGATTGGCTTTTATTCATGTTACTGTGGATACTTGTACATTATTTACTTTTGCGTCGGCTCACACTGGTGAATCAGCCAAACATCTTATGGATCATTTGTTTCTTGCTTTTGCCTTTATGGGAATTCCACAGGTATTGAAAACCGACAATGGCCCCGCATACACTTCTAAGGCGTTCCGGTCTTTCTGTAATACTTTTGCTATTCACCTTGTTACGGGTATTCCATACAATCCCACGGGTCAAGCCACTGTCGAAAATCGTCATCGTTGGCTCAAAGCCTTTTTGGAAAAACAAAAAGGGGGAGATGAACTGACCTCTCCCCATAGACAATTACAATCCGCTATATATACCCTTAATTTTTTAACTATGGATGACAAAGGTCTCACCCCCGCTGAAAAATGGGGTGGTAGGGAAACTAAGGAACACCCAGAAAGAGTAAAATGGAAGGACCCCCCTCACGCGACAGTGGCGACGGCCAGATCCCTTATTAACGTGGGGCCGAGGTTATGCTTGTGTCTTTCCAGAAACTGAGGACCGCCCGATCTGGATACCTACAAAGAACATACGCCGCGTCCTTTCTACAGTGTGTTCTCCCTCACCCTGCGTACTTCAGGAGCTGACCGAGAACCAGGAGACAGACTCCGCGACCCGTCCTCTGGAGGATCAGCGGCCCAGTTCCCCAAAATGGTGATCGCTTTCCTGATCCTAGCTTTTTCCACCTTTGTGATTACTGAGGACTATTGGACTTTTGTTCCGTACCCTCCGTGGGTGCGGCCCGTTACGTGGCAGGACCCGGTGGGAGATATTCTCACTAATGCTTCTGATCTTGTAGGGGGGGATGCGATTCCATGGGAAGGACCAGGGGAAGAGGCACTTTTCAATGTCTCCCTCCTTGCTACTCGCACTCCTATATGTTTCTCTGCAGCTCCGACCCCAAGTCCGTGTCTGTCTCTGCTCCCCCTCACTACTTGGGCTCAAGAAAGAGAATTGTGTGAACCTCAGCCCCGTTCGGTGTACTGTGGGATGACCCGTTTGATTGCTGTATCCCGTCGTTTGGGAACCTCACCTTCGGTACCCGAACTTCCTTCTTGTGTGTTTGCCAGCTCGTCTTGGCCACCATCAGAGTCTGTTTTGCCTATCTGGCAAACGTGACGACAACCTTTTCCCACGGTTATTCATTTGTCCTCTCTCGTATTCCCAGCCACCTTACTGAATTGGGGCAGACATGACAACCTTACTTATTTATCCCCTTTGCATGGTTCTCTTGGGTTTCTGCCCACGGATGCTTTCCAGGCTTTAGGTTCCCCTCGTGCCGGAACTTCCTCCCCTTTGTACCTACACCTCTGGCGGACTTTTGCTGCTTTGGGTCCAATCACACTTGCTTTTGCTCGATTACAGGTCCCTTTCGATTCTATCCCAGTCCATATGGAAGAACGGCAAATAAGAGCATGTATATTGCCACCGCAAGCCTTCCTCGTTGGCTACCCGTCCCTTATCCCCTTCCCTTCCCTCTGGAATATTACATGTGATAATTGTAGACTTACTCAATGTATATCCGCCCATGATGCCACTGCTACTATTCTTATAGTAGAACAACTTCGTCATGCTATACTACCTACATCATTATCCCACCCTTGGGCTGAGTCCCCTCGGATTCTGCCCTGCAGATGCTAGCTGATCATTTTCGTATTCCAAAACGGCGACATCGTCGGTTTGTTGGATTGTTAATCACTGGGTTTATTGCTTTGGCATCCCTTATTATTGCTACCACCTTATTCTCTATTACCCTGCATACTGAAATAACACAGGCCTCCTTTGTTAATTCCCTTGCAAGAAATGTTTCTGATGTTCTGCAAACACAGTTACGATTAGATAAAGCCTTTACCGCTTGCCTCTCTCTTCTACAGCATTCTCTTATAGAATTAGGAAATGAGGTTGATGCTCTGCGCACTCAACTTTCTTTTCAACATTGTGATTATCGTTACCCTCATATCTGTGTGACCCCATATTATTATAATGCCACATTTCCTGGGTTTTCGTGGTCCGTGATCCGAAATCGGCTCCAAGGAGCCTGGCATTCTTCGAATGTCTCCCTTGATTTGTCACACCTTGCCTTACTCTCCGATGCTATGCAAAATACCCCTCCCTTGGCCATTCCTGCCGATATTGCTTCACCGATCATTTCTGCCCTTGAGGCGGTTAATCCTTTTAATTGGCTTTCAATGCTGCTTCATAGTCTCCCATATATTATTTTGTTGATCTTGGCCTTGTTTTACCTTCCCTGCCTTGTCCGATGGCTATCTGTTTTCCTTCGCCCGCTTCTTACTCAACTCCATGCTTTGCAATTGTTTCAAAAACAAAAAGGGGGACTTGTGGCAGATCAAACATCTGGCCCATCGATTACTGGGCCTAAGTAGCAAGCAAGGCCTTCCGTGCTCACAGGAAGACCTACAAGGAACTGAGAGGAGAGCTGTGGACAGGCAAGAGTTACTTGTTATCGGCCCTACGGCCTTGCTTAGAAGGGTGTTGCTTGTTACTGGTTCTGAAGGTTACAGAATTGCTGTGTTTGTTATAAACATAGCAACATGGAAAAATACAGAATGTGACTGAAAGATATAAAAGCCTTGCTGCTTAACACAATAAACAGTCTCCTTGTCCACCTTGAGACTCGCCTGGCCTGCGTTCTTCCATTGCGAGTGCCCGTCTCCCTACAGCGCTGGACGCGTGGAGGCAGACGGCAACAGTAACTTACTATTTATTTTGAATTACGTCCCATTGCTGGAGAAGACCCTGAGTGATTAAATATAAAATCTCTGAAGTAGCGTGGTCTTGTGGAAAGATCATGGTCCCAGGATTCAGAGGACCTGGGTTCTAATCCCCACTCTGCCACTTGCTTCTTGTGTGAACTTGGGCACATGGATGTGTGACCTGTGTGAACTTTTGTGTGACGTTGTTGTGTGACCTTGGAGAAGCAGCGTGGCCTAGTGGATAGAACACAGGGCTGGGTGTCAGAAGGACCTGGCTTCTGATCCCGACTCCACCACTTCTCTGCTGTGTGACTTTGGCCAAGTCACTTTACTGCTCTGTGCCCCAGTTGCCTCTGGGGATATGGACTGCCTCCAACCTGACTGTATGCATCGACCCCAGAACTTAGTACTGGCACCAATAGGCACTAAACAAATGCCACAAAAGTCACTAATTTCTTTGTGCCACAGGTTCCTCAAGTGTAAATTGGGGACTCAATACTTGTTCTCCCTCCTACACAGAGTGTTAGACCCTTGTGGGATCTTATAATCTTCTATTTGCCTCAGCACTTAGTACAGTGCTTCACAAATAGCATAAAAAATAACAGAAACGAAACCACAAAAAACCTATTCCCCATGTTCTAATTGTGTAACCTCCTTGCCTGTGAACCTTATATGATATCTTGGGGATTTTAGTGAGGGGTTCAGAGGTGGGAGAGCAGAGTGACATAATTAGATGGGGACCTTGAAAAGAAGGAAGAGTGAAAGTTTGGGAGCAGCAGGCGAAGAATAATGGGTGGGGAGATGGGGGCAGAAGATAACCCGTTTTCTGTTCCATTTCCCTCCTTCTCTCCCCCTCTCCCCTCTCACTTTTTTTTCTTTTTAATGATACTTGCTAAGTGCTTACTGTATGCCAGACACTCTACTAAGCTCTGGGGTGAAGATAATCAGGTTGGACACAGTCCAAGTCCCACATGGGGCTCATAGTCTTAATCCCCATTTCACAGATAAGGTATCGGCATCACAGAGAAGTGAAGTGACTTGCTCAAGGTCCCACAGCAGACAAGTGGCAGAGGCGGAATTAGAAGGCAGGCCCTCTGAGTACCCGGCATGGACTTTTTCTACGACTTTCTGCTTGATGTAGGAGCTATGGGTAACCATTGGATGTTCTTGGGGCAACGACGCCAAAACACGATCCATCATATTGACACCTGTCTACTTCTTTAGTTGTCTGTCTCCCCCTTCAAGACTGTGAGCCCGTTGTTGGGTAGGGACCATTTCCATGTGTTGCTGATTTGTACTTCCCAAGGATTTAGTACAGTGCCCTGCACACAGTAAGTGCTCAATAAATACGATTGAATGAAAGAATCAATGACTCAATTATCATCAGTAGTATTTATTGAGTGCTTATTGTGTGCAGAGCACTTTATGGAACATTTGGGATACTACAATGCAAACACAGTTAGTGGAGAGGTTACCTGCCCAAAAGGAGCTTACAGTCTAGAGGGGGAGCAAGACATTAACATAAATAATTTATAATGCATAATTTATAGCTATATACATGAGTGATGTGGGGCTGAGGGTGGGGAGGATATCAGATGTCCGAAGGTCACAGATCTACCACATAGATGATGCAGAACGGAGTTTGAGCTGGGGAAAAGAGGGCTTAATCGGGGAAGGCCTCCTGTAGGAGATGTGACCTTAATTCATTCAATCTTATTTAATAAATACATTATCTATAATATATTCAATATAAATAAATAAAAATCACATTTTAATAAAACTTTGAAGGAGGTGGGAGTGGTGGACTGGTGTATGTGGAGGGGGAAGGAGTTCCATTCATTCATGCATTCATTCAATTGTATTTATTGAGCGCTAACTGTGTGCAGAGCACTGTACTAAGCAATTGGAAAGTTCAAATCGACAACATATAGAAACAGCCCCTACTCAACAACGGCCTCACAGTCTAGAAAGGGGAGACAGGTAACAAAACAAAACAAGTAGATAGGTGTCAATACCACCAGAATAGATAATATGGCTAGATTATATAGCTATAATTGTATATATACATCATTAATAAAATAGAGCAATAAATATGCAAAAATATACACAAGTGATGTCGGGAGGGGAGGAGGTGTGGCAGAGGGAGGGAGTGGGGGAGATGGGGAGGGGAGGAGGAACAGAGGAAAAGGAGGTCTGTAGGAAGGCCTTCTGGAAGAGGTGAGCTCTCAGTACGGCTTTGAAGGGAGGAAGTGAGCTAGTTTGGTGGATGTGTGGAGGGAGGGCATTCCAGGCCAGGGGTAGGACGTCGGCCAGGGATCGATGGCGGGACAGTTGAGAACGAGGAATAGTGAGAAGGTTAGCAAAAGAGGAGTGGACTCTGAGGACTGGGCTGAAGAAGGAGAGAAGGGAGGTGAGGTAGGGAGGGTCAAGGTGATGGAGAGCTTTGAAGCCAATAGTGAGGAGTTTTTGCTTCATGCGAAGGTTGATAGGCAACCATTTTAGATTTGTGAGGAAGGGAGTGACATACCTTTGTGTAGAAAGCTAATCCGGGCAGCAGAGTGAAGTATAGACTGAAGCAGGGAGAGACAGGAGGATGGGCGATCAGAGAGGAGGCTGATGCAATAATCCAGTCGGGATAGGATGAGAGAATGTACCAACAAGGTAGCGGTTTAGATGGAGAGGAAAGGGAGGATCTTGGCGATGTTGTGGAGGTGAGATCGGCAGGTTTTGGTGAAGGATTGGATGTGTGGGGTGACCGAGAGAGCGGAGTCAAGGATGACACCAAGGTTGTGGGCTTGTGAGACGGGAAGAATGGTAGTGCCGTCTACAGTGACGTGAAAGTCAGGGAGAAGACAGAGTTTGGGAGGGAAGATATGGATCTCAGTCTTGGATGTGTAACAATTCCGCGGTTACTCCACGATTCTGGTTTAAAGTCACTCTAACTGATTTGACAAGAAACGTGGCTTAGTGGAAAGAGCATGGGCCTGGGAGTCAGAGGTTGTTAGTTCTAATCCCGGCTCCCCCACTTGTCTGCTCTGTGACCTTGGGCAAGTCACTTAACTTCTCTGTGCCTCAGTTACCTCATCGGTAAAAATGGGGATTATGACTATGTGAGACAAACTGTTTCCCCTGTATCTACCCCAGTGTTTAGAACAGTGTTTGGCACATAGCAAGCGCTTAACAAATGCCATCATTATTGTTTACTGTTACTGAACACCAAGCAATGTATTGAGCACTCGTGAGAGAAAAATACAATGGAGTTGTTAAAGGCATTCCCTGCCCACCTGGAACTTAAAGTTTTAGAGGGGGAGTTAGACATTGAAATAGATTCCAGATAGGACTAATGACAGGGGATAAGGATAGATATGTAAGCACTGTGGGGCTCAGGATAGGATGAATTCCTGTCTCTATCATTATATATATATATATATATATCTTCAAATTATTTATTTATATTAATGTCTGTCTTCTCCCCTCCTCCACCCCCAGCCACCCCAGACTGTAAACCCATTGTGGACAGTCAATGTGTCTGTTTACTTCTGTATTGTATTATCCTAATCAGTTAGTACAGTGCTCTGCACACAGTAAGTGTTCAATAAATATAATTGAATGACTGAATGATAACGCCTAGGATACAGGCTTGTAAGACAGGAAGGATGGTGGTGCCATCTACAGTGATGGGAATGTCAGGGGGAGGACAGGGTTTGGGTGGAAAGATAAGGAGTACTGTTTTGGACATGTTAACCTTGAGGTGATGAGAGATCATCCAAGTAATGCTGTCTTGAAGGGAGGAGAAAATGTGAAACTGCACAGAGGAAGGGAGATCAGGGCTGGAAATTTAGATTTGGGTGTCATCTGCATAATGGTGGTGTTTGAAGCCATCCGAGTGAATGAGTTCTCTAAGGGAGTGGGTGTAGATCGAGGATAGAAGGGGACCCAGACGTGAACACTGAGGGACCCTCATAGTTAGGAGGTGGGAGGCAGAGAAGGAGCCCGTGAAGGAGACTGAGAATGAGCGGCTAGAGAGAAAAGAAGAGAACCAGGAGGGGACATTGTCAGTGAATCTGAGGTTGGATAATGTTTCCAGGAGAAGGGGGTCGTTGGTGACCATTAGTGACCTTTAAGAAGGTGTTTTCTGTTGAGTGATGGGAATGGAAGGCAGGTTGTAGGGGTTAAGAAGAAAAATGGAGGAAAGGAATTTGAGATAGAGGCTGTTGACAACTCTCTCAAGGAGTTTGGAAAGGAATGATAGGAGGGAATGCTTAAACGGAATAGAAAAGGGAAGCAGCATGACCTAGTGGGTAGAGCACGGGTCTGGGATTCAGAAGGACCTTGGTTCTAATTACAGCTCTATCATTTGTCTGCTTTATGACCTTAGTCAAATCACATCTCTTCTCTGAGCCTCCGTTTCTTCATCTGTAAAATGAGGATTAAGTCTCAGAGGTCCATGTGGGGCATGGACTTTGTCCCTACAACACTGCTTAGAACAGTGATTGACACATGAAATGTGCTTAACAAATACCATTAAAAAAACTTAGGGCTTAGTCTGTGAAGGCCTTTTGGAGGAGATGGGAATTTTAAGATGACTTTAAAGCTGGGGAGAGTGGTAGTCTGTCAGATATAAAGGAAGAGGGTGTTCAAGGCCAGAAAGAGGACATGGGCAAGAAATGAACTACAATAAGTTTTTTTGTGGTTTTTAGTTTGTTTTTTTATGGTACTTGTTAAGCCCTTACTATGGGCCAGGCATTGTTTTAAGTGCTGAAGTAGATACTAAGTAATCAGGTTGGACACAGTCCATGTCCCACATGGTGGTCAAGGTCTTACTCCGGATTTTACAAATGGGGTAACTGACATGCATATAAATTAAGTGATTTGTCCCAAGTCACACAGCAAGGATGTGGCAGACTCAGGACTAGAACCTAGTTCCTTCTGACTCCCAGAACCTCACTTTAATGCAACTTTCATTAGAGAAACAAAATGTGCACGGTTGGTTGTAACAGATCAGCAAGGAAAGGTAGGAGGGGAAGAGCTGTTAGAGTGCCTTAAAGTCAATGGCAAGTAGATTTTAATAACCACACTAATAATGATGGTATTTGTTAAGGGCTTACTATGTGCCAAACACTGTTCTAAGCACTGGGATAGATAGAAGGTTATCAGGGTGCCCCACGTGCGGCTCACCATCTTAATCCCCATTTTACAGATGAGGTAACTGAGACACAGAAAAGTGAAGTGACTGGCCCAAAGTCACACAGCTATTAAGTGGCAGAGCAGGGATTAGAACTCACAACTGCTGACTCCCAATCCCGTGCTCTTTCCACTAAGCCATTCTGCTATGGATGGGCAACCACATGAGGAGTGGGGAGATGTGGACTCTTCTGTTTTGTAAAAAAACAATGCAGGAAATGAAGTGAAGTGTGAACTTAAAGAAGAGACAGGAGGCAGAGAGGTAAGCAAGGAGGCTGATACAGTAGTCAAAGTGGGATAGGAAAAGTGCTTGGATCAGTGTGATAGCAGTTTATTCAGAGAGGGAAGGGCAAATTCTACACATGTGAAGATAGACCTGACAGGACTTGATGAAAAATTGAATATGTGGTTTCAGTGAAGGAGATGAGTAGGGAAAAACACCAAGGTTGTGGGTATATGAGACTGGGACGATGGTGATCTTGCCTACGGTGATGAGAAAGTCCGGGATAGAGTTTTGGGTGGAAGATTGAGGTACACTGTTTGGGTTGAGATGAGAACCCGCATGGCCTAATGGAAAGAGCATGGTACTGGGAGTTAGAGGACCTGGGTTCTAATCCTGGTGCTGCCACTGGTTTTGCCACTGGTTTCCTGTGTTGATCCCGGCCAAGTCATTTCACTTCTCTGTGCCTTGCTTTCCTCATCTGCAAAATAGGAGTTAAATCCTACTTTCTAGAATGTGATCCCCATATGGAAAAAGGACTGTGTCCAACCTGATTATGTTGTATCTATTTCAGCACTTAGAACAGGGATTGGCATGTAGTAAGTGCTTAACAAATACAATTATTATTATTATGATTATTACTAGCATGATGTTGGATAACTACAGTTTGTAGACTGTAAGCTCGTTATGGGTAGGGGCCATGTCTATCAACTCTGCGTGGCTTAGTGGAAACAGCACGGGCTTGGGAGTCAGACGTTGTGGGCTTTAATCCCGGCTCTGTCACTTGTCTGCTGTGTGACTTTGGGCAACTTACTTAACTTCTGTATGCCTCAGTTATCCCATTTGTAAAATGGGGATTAAGATTGTGAGCCCCATGTGGGACAACCTGATTACCTTGTATCTACCCCAGCGCTTAGTACAGTGACTAGCACTTAATAAGGGCTTAACAAATACCATTATTATTATCATTATTACTCTCCCAAATGCTTACTACAGTTCTCTGCACACAGTAAGCACTCAGTAAATATGATCGATTGAGGGATAGTTGAAATTTCTTTGGCCCTGTGCCCTAAGTTCTGTTGGGTTCTGGGTTCTGTCAGATTTTTCCTGGTGACCATCGCATAACATATGTTACTTTCCTTTACATACTCTGTTCCTCTTTAGATTCCACCTACCAACCCTGAGAAGTGAGAATGCTGACTTTCTCCAGTGATGTGGTACAGAG
The DNA here is from genome assembly GCF_015852505.1 of Tachyglossus aculeatus. Classification (NCBI taxonomy): domain Eukaryota; kingdom Metazoa; phylum Chordata; class Mammalia; order Monotremata; family Tachyglossidae; genus Tachyglossus; species Tachyglossus aculeatus. The sequence goes on along the minus strand of NW_024044963.1, from coordinate 76,011 downwards.
CATCTGTTTTCTCTTCCGGACCGGAGTGGGGGTCATGATAAACTCCCTCCTCATCACTCTCCACGTTTTCACGATCCTCCTGGAGCCCAGGCCGATGCCAACGGACCTGGACATCATTCACCTGGCCCTGGTACACACTGCGATGCTCCTTACCAGAGTGGTTACTGTGTCAGCATCAGCGCAGAGTCTGCGGCTCCTGAAGACAGACATCGGATGTTAAACATTCGCCTATGTGTACCGGTTAACCAAAGGTCCCTCCATCTGCACCACCGGCCCCCTGAGTACGGTCATCAGCGCCAGTTCCTCTCTCTGGGCACAGTTCAAAACCAGGTCAGAAAGAATATCCTCCCAACCTTTATCCTCTTGTGGCTCAAGTCTATTGTGGACATCAACGTCCTGTTCAACACTGCCGCATCTTCCAACATGACCAGCCACGAGACCAGATTCAGTGATGGCTACTGTTCCGTCAAGCCCGTCAGCAGCCTCATAGGTCTGTCCCTTTCCTTATGGCACTCCGCAAAGTCGTGTCCTTGGGAATCATGGGACGCTCCAGTGGCTACATTGTCCCCCTCCTCTTCCAACACAGCCAGAAGGTCCAGCATCTACACGGCCAGCGCCCACCTCCTTGGAAATCCCAGGAGACGAGAGCAACCCTGGCCATCTTGTTGCTGGTCAGCTGCTTTGGGGCCTTCTACTGCATGGACTTCATACTATCACTGTTTCTTGGAAGTTCCCTCAGGAACAACATCACCCTCCTAAATGCGAATATGTTTGTGGTCAACGGTTATACCACTGTCAGCTCCTTCTTGCTGTTAAGCAGTAACTCCAAGCTTGCCACGTTCTGGGAGGCCCGTTTGAGCAAGACAAGGTTCCATCTCCATGAGGAACCTATGTCCTTCCCAGGATTGTCTTTCATATAGAGGGACCCTTCCTGAGGTAGCAGCATGGCCTAGTGGAGAGATCACACACCTGGAAGTCAGAGGTACCTGAGTTCTAATCCCAGATCGGCCACATGCCTGCTGTGTGGACTTGGGCAAGTCACGTAACTTCTCTGTGCCTCAGTTACCTCATCTTTGAAATAGGGAGTGGAACTGTAATCCCCATGTGGGACATGGAGTGTGTCCAACTGGATTAATTTGTATCTACCCCAGAATTTGGTACAGTACCTTGCATATAGGAAGCACTTAACAAATACCAGTGAAAAGAAACAGCGCCCACCACAATCTGCAACTCAAATTCAGAACTTTCAGATTGCAAAATGAACGCACTGTCTCCTATGATAAAGTCGCTATGGGCTGTTCTACAATGCAAAATTAATAAGGAGCGAGTGAGATCAAGGGATCGAACAGAGGGGGATAGATTCAGAGGACGAGTTCTAATCCCTGCTTTTATACTTCTCTGCTGTGTGACTTTGGGCAAGCATCTTCAATTGTCTGGGCCTCAGTTTCATTAACTGTAAAATTCAATACTTATACTGTGAGCCCCTTGTGGGGCAGGGATTGTGTTCGACACGGTTAACTTGTATCTAATCATATGTTTAGAACAGTGCTTGACACATAGTAACAAATGCAATTTTAATAAAGTAATGGAGCAGAAAGGATTGGTGAAATAAGGATGTTGTTCTTGGGAATGAAATTCTGGGGCTCCTTGATGTGCCATTTCTATATGTCCCTCCATACAGGAGTGCAGCTCTCTTTATATGAAGGTCTGGAGCCCTGGCACGTTTTAAATTTAGATGATTTCTTTGCCCCTAATGATTTAACCCAGCAACTTCTCTGATACCTCCAAATCTCCCCTACCCCCCAAATTCCTACCATTTCACCGTCATCATCATCATCATCATCTTCACCTTCATCTTCATCTTCATCATTACAGCATTTCCAAACCTGAAAGAAGTCTGAAGAAATAATGATATTTGTCAGATACTCACTATGTACTAAGCACTGGAGCAAATGTAAGATCATTAGATACAAGAGGTCTGAGGAAATAATGATATTTGTCAAGTACTCACTATGTATTCAACACTGGTGTAGATACAAGATCATCAGGTCCCTCATGGGTCTCACATTCGAAGTAGGAGGGAGCTAGGTATTGATTCCCCCTTTTACAGATGAGAGAACTGAGGCCTAGAGAAGTAAAGTAGCTTCTTCAAGGTCACACAGCAGACAGGTGATGGAGCTGGGACTAGAACCGGGGTCCTATCTGAGGCCCAGGCTCCTTCCACTAGCCTATGCTGATTCTCGAGACAAGAACAATAGCCACTGAAGAGTGAAAGGATTCAATAAGGGAGGAGTAGAAAAGCAAGTTTTTTCGAGAGGTGAAATGGTCTGGAGTCCAGGGTGTGGGTCAAGGGGTTAGATGTTACAAACATCAGGGAGACCAGTTCTTATCAATCAGTGATATTTTATTGAGTGCTTACTATGCGCAGAGCACTGCACTAAGAACCTGGAAGACTACAGTACCAGAGGGTTGGTAAACACATTCCCTGCCTGCAATGAGCTTACAGTCTACAGAAATTAGTCAGTCAATCAATGACATTTATTGAGCCTTTACTGTGGGCAGAGCACTGTACTAAGCACTTGGGTGAGTACAGTAGTCTCTATTCTTTCCATGTGTTTGATCATATTGTATCTACCCTAGCGCTTAGTCCAGGGCTTGACACATAGAAAATATTTAACAAATACCATTATTATAACAAATACGATTATCATTACAAGACTGCCACTATTCTGTCCATATGTTGTTGGATGACAAATAGTTAACCTTATCAGTTTTCCATCTTTGACTATTTTCCCCCATTTTGCATCAGATTGGAAAAAAAAACCTTGAAATTGTATTAATCAGTGAATCACTGGCTTTCAATGTCCACTCAATCACTCACTCAATCAATCAATCAATCATGTTTACTGTGTGCAGTGCACTGTACTAAACACTTGGGAGAGTACAATATAACAGGATTGGTAGACACATTCCCTGCCTACAATGAGCTTGGAAGTGTTAACAGAAGCAAAATATATTTCCCTGACCTCAAAGTCCTTACCCCTGGGCTGTACAGTGCCTGGCACAATGTAAATGCTTAACAAATTTATTCATTCATTCATTCATTCATTCATTCATTCAATTGTATTTACTGAACGCTTAAAGTGTGAAGAGCACTGTACTAAGCGCTTGGAAAGTACAGTTCAGCAATTAAGAGAGGCAATCCCTGCCCACAGTGGGCTTGTGGTCTAGAGAGAGACAGACACATTTTTCCGATTTAACCATCTCAGGGAGAAAAGTCCTGCAAGTTTCAATTTTTATGGTATTTGTTAAGTGTACAGGCACTGAACTTAGCACTGGGGTAGAAACAAGCTAATGAAATTGGACTCAGTCCATGACCCATCTGAGGCTCACATATTAGTTAGTCCCCATTTTACAAATGCGATAAATGAGGCACAGAAAAATTAAGTGACTTGCCCAAGTTCACAAAGCAGACAAGTGACAGAGTTGGAATTAGAACCCAGGTTCTTCTGACTCCCAAGCCCGTGCTCTATCCCCTAGGCCACACAAATTCTCAACTACAAACTCCCTTACAGTTTAAATTCTTCCTTAAATGTAAAATGTACTATGTGGGAACTAGCAGAAAAAAATCCCCAACATTCTGCATCACAAAAATTGAAACAAGTGACTTTTCATGGTAATAATCAAGTGTCTAATTCAGGCTCAAGAAACATTTGACTGACCTCAACTTCCTAAGCTTTTAAATGTGTTACAAGAGAGAAAGTAATTAGACAATACAAATATCATCTAACAAATCAAGGCACATGTTCCCTTCCCTCAAAGATCTTTCAATCTAATGGAAGAGACAGACAAAAATTTTAGTTACAAATACAGATTTTAGATTCTTTCCTGCTGTACCCCAACAGGATAATTATACCAAAGGCTACTGAATCTGTTTGCGTTCACAAACTCATAACAGTCCCTCGACGCTTACCATATGGAAATGTTGATTTTTTTCTGAGACAAGGGCAGTCTGGAAGGCTGACTGACAGTCAGATGGAAAAGGTTAATCTGAGATCCGATCCCAACTCTCTTGCTGACTTTCTGGGAGACCCTGGTTAAATATCAGCCTCTCTCTGTGCATCAGGATCGTCATGGGAACAAAGAGGTGGAGAGTGGAAGGAATTTATTTTCAGGGTCAGATTACCCAGCATGAGGGATAATCTCCTTCCACACAGAGATGGTCAGTGTTACAGTTCTTCTGCTGTCATTGAAACACCGTAAGACCCACAAAGACACTCAAATGTGTATCTGAAATGCTCTGATGCACAAACCCGTTTCATCAGGTCACAGTGCATCGGAAGGAAACTGGTGATATTTAATCAGCTGATAAGGCTTTTGGAGACAGAAGTCATGGAGAAAGTCCCATGGGGGAGATGAAGGCAATTAGCCCCAATGGACATCGTTGTGGAGATGTCGTCTGCTGGGAGAGGTAGAGAAGAAAGCAGGAGGCAAAACTGAATTTTAGTGCTGTTAGAGGTTCATATTTCTAGACTGTGAGCCCGTTGTTGGGTAGGGAGTGTGCCTATTTGTTACTGAACTGTACCTTCCAAGCGCTTAGTACAGTATTCTGCATACAGTAAGTGCTCAATAAATACGATTGAATGAATAAATGAATGAATATTTGCAGAGGCACAATTTTTGTCTAGTGAAAAGAGCGTGGGTCTGGGTGCCGGAGGTCCTTGGTTCTAAACCCGGCACTGCCACTTGCCTGTTTCGTGAGCACGGGAAAGTCACTAAACTTCTCTGTGCTTCAGTTTCCTCAACTGTAAAATGGGGATTCAATACCTGTTCTCCCTCCTACTTAGACCGTGAGTCTCATGTGTGGCTACTTGTGAGGAGCACCATAGCCTAGTGGGGAGCATATGGGACTGGGAGTCAGAGGACTCAGAGGCCATGTCCAAATCTCATTAGGAGAAGCAGCGTGGCTCAGTGGAAAGAGAACGGGCTTTGAAGTCAGAGGTCGTGGGTTCAAATCCCGGCTCTGCCAATTGTCAGCTGTGTGACTCTGGGCAAGTCACTTAACTTCTCTGTGCCTCAGTTCCCTCATATGTAAAATGGGGATTAAGATTGTGAGCCCCCCGCGGGACAACCTGATCACCTTGTAACCTCCCCAGTGCTTAGAACAGTGCTTTGCACATAGCAAGCGCTTAATAAATGCCATTATTATTATTATTATTATTACATTCAACCCACATATTCAATCCGTCACCTAGTCCTGTCAGTCCCACCTTCACAACATCGCTCATATCTGCCCTTTCCTCTCCATCCAAACTGCTATCACGTTAATACAATCGCTCATCCTATCCCACTAGATTACTGCATCAGCCTCCTTGCCGACCCCCCAATCTTCTGCCTCCTCCCCATTCCAGTCCAGACTTCACTTGACTGCCTGGATCATATTTCTACAGAAACGTTCAGGACATGTCAACCTCACTCTTAAAAAAATCTCCAGTGGTTGCCTATCCATCTCCTTATCAAACAAAAACTTCTCACCATTGGCTTTAAAACACTCCATCACCTAGCCTCCTCCTACCTTACCACACTTCTCTCTTTCTACAACCCAGCCCACATACCTGGCTCCTCTGGTACTAACCTTTTCACTGTGCCTCGACCGTTCCTGTCCCACCGTCGACCCCTGGCCTACGTTCTAACTCTGACCCAGAACGCCCTCCCTCCTCAAATCTGCCAGACAATTCTCTCCCGCTACTTCAAAGTCTTACTGAAAGCATATCTCTTCCAAGATGACTCCCCAGACTGTCCTACCTTTGCTCATCTCCCACTTATTTCTGCGTTGCCCTAACGTGCTCCCTTTGCTCTTCCCCCTTCTCCCAGCCACATAGCACTTATATATATAGCTGTAATTTTATTTATTTGTATTGATGTCTGTTTCTATTTACTGATGCCTGTCTCTCCCCTTCTATACTGTGAGCTCTTTGTTGGCAGGGATTGTCACTCTTTATTGTTGTACTGTACTTTCCCAAGTGCTTAGTCCAGTGCTCTTCACACAGTATAAATATGATTGAATGAATGAATGAATGAATGAATGAATGAGTCAAAGGACCTGGATTCTAATCCCGGCCCTGCCATTTGTCTGTGGAGTGATCTTGGGAAAATCACTTTTTTTCTCTGTGTCTCCTCTCCCTCATCTGTAAAATGGAAATTAAGACTGTGAGCCCCATGTGGGATATTTACTAGGTCCACCCTGCTGATCTAGTATTTACTCCAGCTCTTAGTACAGTATCTAACACATATAAATGCTTACCATCATCATCATCAATGGTATTTATTGAGCACTTAACGTACGCAGAGCGCTGTACTAAGTAGTTGGGATAGTTCAATACAACAGACTTGGTAGACACGTTCCCTACCCACATCATGCTTACAGTCTAGAGAGGGAGAGTGAGATTGATATAAATAAATAATTCATAATGTTGACTGTATAGACATTGTCACCCGTCGTCCGGGGACGGGTTCGTTCAGTGATCGGCGAGGCGAGAGAGAGAGAGAGAGGCCGGGGACGGAAAGCCTAAGTTTTATGTAAAATTTATTCCGCGAAGTGTGCAATGGATTGAGCTTCCCTTTCGGGAGGAATATAATCAATTAGCGATATTAGAGCTTCCCTACACGGGAGGAATTCACCTGATTTCCCACGCACGTGGCGGGCGGCCGGCCTCCGCCACGTGGTCACCCACGCCGGGAGAATTCACTTGTAATTGAGCTTCCCTTTCGGGAGGAATATAATCAATGAGCAATATTAGAGCTTCCCTACACGGGAGGAACACAATTATCCGTTAATCGCACGTGGGTGAGTTGGTTAACTCTAACCCATATGCACTTCCCACTCGGGAAGAATCCACTTACTTTCCCACATGGGAAGAATTCATTACATTATCCGCGCACGTGGTGGGCGGCTAGCTCTCACAATGTGCTCTCCCTACATGGGAGGAATCCACTCATAATTCCCATCAGCAGTGGGATACCTGGGTCCCACCCACGAGACACTCACCCATTCCGCGGCTCTTGCCTCAGTGTGTTGGTTCTGGTTGTAGAGCGGCCGTCTGGCATTCTGGGCAGAGGGAGAGAGACACGTGGGCCGCCGCTGCTACTGCTGCGGCTGCTCCTGCTGCTGGTGCCCGTCTCGATGTTCTTCCCAGAAGGTCAGAGGCCACAGGTATTTATATCACCTGTGGCGTGGGCCCTTCCTGTTTCCGTCCTCTGCCTTCTCCATCTCCGCCCCTTCCTGCCTCCATACCTTATTTGGTCAGCACGGAGGTGAGGGACACCTATCCTTCCGCCCCGCTTCCCTCTGGCCAGAGGAATTGCATCAGAGCTGGCATTTGACCTCAAGATGGCCGGTGCCTAGGGTCACCTTGGCACAGACATGCACATAATTGTTGTGGGGCTGAAGATGGGGTGAATACCAACTGTCAATACCATAAGAAAGGGAGTAGTATCAACTTGATTAACTTTTGTATCTACCCCAGCACTTAGAACAGTGCTTGACAAGCGGTAAGTGCTTAACAAATATTATTATTATTATCATTATCATTATTATCATAATCAGTTCACATCTTTCAGAGTAGGGACAATACCACTTTGGTTTGACGCTCTGTGAAGGTGACTCCAAATCTCTCAAAGTCTAGCGTCTTCAGCATTGGGTTGATCTGAACTGTCTAGACCCTCATACATCAAGACTATGGCCCAAACTGGCCTGCAGGACTCCCCTGGGAGTGGACCAGGCTCAACGACAGTGAGTGAACTGTGCTCCTAAAGACACCAATACCCTTCTGTGTACAGGACACTGAACTAAGTACTTGGGAGAGTAAAATGCAACATAGTTGGTGACATGTTCCTTTGCCACAATGAATCAATCTATTAATGGCATTTATGGAGTGCTTACTTGTTGCAGACTACTGTACTAAGAGCTAGGGAGAGTACAACATAATGGAGTTCACAGACACGCTTCCTGCCCATAATCAATCAATCAATCAGTGTTGTTTAATGAGTACTTACTCTGTGCAGAACACTGTACTAAGTGCTTGGGTGAATACAACACAACTATATTACATATAATGCATTGTATATATACGTACATTCAATCGAAGTTATTGACCTTTGTGAACAGAGCACTGTACTAAGCACTTGGGAGACTACAATACAGCAATAAACAGATTCTTTCAATCATATTTTTTCATTCATTCAATCATATTTATTGAGCTCTTCGTGTGTGCAGAGCACTGACCAAGTGCTTAATTGATTCCCTGTCATTCATTCATTCAATTGCATTTATTGAGCGCTTCCTGTGTGCAGAGTATTGTACAAAGCACTTGGAAAGTACAATTTGGCAACAAATAGAGACAATCGCTATCCAACAATGGCCTCAAAATCTAGAAGGGGGAAATACACAACAAAATAAAACAAGACAAGTACACAGGCATCAGTAGCGTCAATATAAATAAATAGAATTATAGATATATGCACATCCTTATTAAAATTAATAGAATAATAAATATGAACATATATACACAAGTGCTGTGGGGTGGGGGGGGTTCAGCAGAGGGAGGAAGTCGGGGCGATGGGGAAGGGAGAAGGAGAAGAGGACATGCAGGGCTCAGTATGGGAAAGTCTCCTGGAGAAGGTGAGCTTTCAGCAGGGCTTTGAAGGGAGGAAATGTGCCGGTTTGACGGATGTGAGATGATAGGGCATTCTAGGCCAGGGGTAGGACATGGGCCGAGGGTCGACAGCGGTACAGGTGAGAACGAGGCACAGTAAGGAGGTTAGCGGCAGAGGATCGGAGTGTGAGGGCTGGGTTGTAGAAGGAGAAAAGGGAGATGAGATGAGAGGGGGAAAGATGATGGAAAGCTTCGAAGCCAATAGTGATGCGGGTTTGCTGTCCACATTAAGCCTATAGTCTAGAGGTATGAGAGAGACATTAATATAAATGAATGAATTACAGATATGGGCATAAGTGCTGTAAGGCTGGGAGCGGGGATGAATAAAGGAAAATATTCAGGACAATGCAGAAGAGAGTGGGAGAAAAGGAAAGGGGGGCTTAATCAGGTTAGGCCTCTTGAAGGAGATGTGCTCTCAGTAAGGCATTGAAGGTGGGGAGAGTAATTGTCGGGTTTAAGGACGGAAGGCCTTCCAAGCTAGAGGCAGGACATGGATGAGGGTTCGCCAGTGCGATAGATGAGACAGAGGTACAGTGCGAAGGTTGGCATTACAGGAGTGAAGTGTGCAGCCTGGATTGTAGTAGGAGAGTAGCAAGGTGAGGTAGGAGGAGGCAAAGTGATTGAGTGCTTTAAGCCAATGTTGTGGAGTTTTCCTTTGATATTGAGTTGGATGGGAAACTACTGGAGTATCTTAAGGAGTGGGAAAACATGTCTTGAACGTTTATGTAGAAAACTGATCTGGGAATCAGAGTGAATTATGGACTCGAGTTGGGTGAGACAGGAGGCTGGGAGGTCAGCAAGGAGACTGATGAAGTAATCCAGGAGGAATAGGATGAGTGATTGCATAACTTGGTAGCAGTTTGAATGGAGGCGAAAGGGCTGATTTTAGTGATGGTATGAAGGTGAGACCGACACGATTTAATGATAGACTGAATATGTGGGTTGAATGAAAGAGAGAGGTCAAGGATAACGCTAAGGCTATGGGCTTGTGAGACAAGAAGAATGGTGGAGTCGTCCAGTGATGGGAAAGTCAGGAAGAGGACAGTGCTTGAGAGGGATGGAAAGGAGTTCTGCTTTGGGCATGCTAAGCTTAAGGTAATGGGAGGACATCGAAGTTGAGATGTCTTAAAGGCAAGATGAAATGAGAGCCTGCAGAGAGAGCGAGACATCAGGGCTGGAGACATAGATTTGGATGTCATCTGCATAGAGGTGGAAGTTGAAGCCGTGGGAGCAAATAAGTTCTCCAAAGGAGTGGGTGTAGGTGGAGGATAGAAGGGGATCCATATCTGAACCTTGAGGGACCCCCACAGTTAGGGGGTGGAAGACAGAAGAGGAGCCAGAGAATGACACTGAGAATCAGTGGCCAGAGAGATAGGCGGAGAACCAGGAGACGACAGTGTCAGTGAAGCTGAGGTTTGATAATGTTTCCAGGTGAAGGGGGTGGTCGACAGTGTCAAAGGCAGCTTAAAGTCAGTCAGTCAGTCAATTGCATTTCTTGAGCACTTACTGTGTGCAGAGTACTGTACTAAGCGCTTGAGAGAGTACAATAAAATGATAAACAGACACATTCCCTGCCCACAACGAGCTTACAGGTCGAGGAAGATTAGGATGGAGTGGAAGCCATTGGATTTGGCAAGAAAGAGATCTCTCTCCCCCCGCCCTACCTCCTTCCCCTCCCCACAGCACCTGCATATATGTTTGTACAGATTTATTACTCTATTTTCTTAACTTGTACATATTTATTATTTTATTTATTTTGTTAATTATGTGCAATTTAGCTTTAATTCTATTTGTTCTGACAACTTGACACCTGTCCACATGTTTTGTTTTGTTGTCTGTTTCCCCCTCCTAGACTGTGAGCCCGTTGTTGGGTAGGGACCGTCCCTATATGTTGCCAATTTGTACTTCCCAAGCGCTTAGTACAGTGCTCTGCACACAGTAAGCGCTCAATAAATACGATTGAATGAATGAATGAATGTGACCTTTGATTGGTCAGTTTCTGTGGAATGAATGGGACGGAAGCCAAATTGTAGGGGTTCAGGGAGAGAATTGGAGGAGAGGAATTTGAGATAGCCGTTGTAGACAGCTCATTCATTCATTCATTCTATCTTATTTATTGAGCGCGTACTGTGTGCAAAGCACTGTACCTCGTTCAAGGAATTTGGAGAGGAATGGTAGGAGGGGAATGGGGTGGTAATTGGACAGAGCCATGGGGTCTAGAGAGGATTTATTTAGGATAGGGGAGACATGGACATCTTTGAAAGCAGTGAGGAAGAAGTGATTGGGGAGAGAACAGTTGAAGACAGCTTTTAGGGAGGGAAGAAAGGAGGGGGCAAGTGTTTTGATAAGCCATGAAAGAATGGGGTCAGACGTGCAGGTGGATTTTGAGAAGAGGCAGGAAATCTCCTCTAGAGATACTGCTGGGAAAGATACGATATATATCTTTAAATTACACGTTATAAATGACTTATTTGTTCATATTCATGTCTGCCTACACTTCTAGACTACTAGCTCGTAATGAGTAGGGAATGTGTCCGGTAATCTTTAGAATTGTACTCTCCCAGGCGCTGAGTATAGTGTTCTGTACAATTGATTGATTGATAACTGAGTTGATAGACACATTTCCTGCCCACAACGAACTTCCGTCAAGCGGGCTGTAAGCTCTTTGGGTAACCCAGGCTCAACTTCCCCATTTGCTACCAGTCAATCTACCCAATATATCTAGGGTCTACGGTGCTCAGAACACTGTATTAAGCATTTAGGAGAGTATAAAATGATAATAAAAACATGATCCCTGCCCTCAAGGATCTTACAGTCTAATGAGGGTACCAGAAAGACACAACGTTGTTTTTAGTGAAGAGGTGATAAATAGAGGTACAACTGGTGACAACAAGAGAATGCAAACATAGGTAAGTGAATAAATGAGTGCTGAAATAGGAGAATGTGTAGATGTATGTAAGTGGCTCTGAGGACGTAAGTGCTCACGGAACTATTTGGGGGACACAAGGAAAGCAGCATGGCCAAATGGAAAGAGGGCGGGCCTGGTAGTCAGATGATCTGACTTGCTACACAGACTCTGTCCTCTCCTTGTTCTCCTTTTATCTCTCCGGCCGTTCATTCTCAGCCTCTTTGGCGGGCTCCTCCTCCCCCACTCATCCCTTTACTATAGGGGTTTCTCCAGGGTCAGTTCTTGGTCCCCTTCTGTTCTCTATCTACACTCACTCCCTTGGTGAACTCATTCGCTCCCACTGCTTCAACTATCATCTCTACGCTGATGACACCCAAATCTACATCTCTGCCCCTGCTCTCTCTCCCTCCCTTCAGGCTCGTGTCTCCTCCTGCCTTCAAGACATCTCCATTTGGATTTCTTCCCGCCATCTAAAACTCAATATGTCCAGGACTGAACTCCTTATCTTCCCTTCCAAACCCTGCCATCTCCATGACTTTCCCATCACTGTAGACGTCCTTTCCATCCTTCCCGTCTCACAAATCCGCAACCGTGGTGTCATCCTCAGCTCTGCTCTCTCGTTCACCCCTCACATCCAATCCGTCATCAAAAACTGCCGGTCTCACCTCCGCAACATCGCCAAGATCCGTCCTTTCCTCTCCATCCAAACCGCTACCCTGCCGATTCAATCTCTCATCCTATCCCGACTGGATTACTGCATCAACCACCTCTCTGATCTCCCATCCTCCTATCTCTCCCCTCTTCAATCTATACTTCACGCTGCTGCCCGGATCATCTTTGTGTAGAAACGGTCTGGGCATGTTATTCCCCTCCTCAAAAATATCCAGTGGCTACCAATCAACGTACGTATCAGGCAAAAACTCCTCATTCTCGGCTTCAAGGCTCTCCATCACCTCGCCCCCTCCTGCCCCACCTCCCTACTTCCCTTCTACAGCCGAGCGCGCACCCTCCGCTCCTCTGCTGCTAACCTCCTCACTGTGCCTCGTTCTCGCCTGTCCCGCCGTCGACCCCCGGCCCACGTCCTCCCCTTGGCCTGGAATGCCCTCCCTTCATTCATTCATTCATTCATTCATTCAATCGTATTTATTGAGCGCTTACTATGTGCAGAGCACTGTACTAAGCGCTTGGAAAGTCCAAGTTGGAAACATATAGAGACAGTCCCTACCCAACAGTGGGCTCACAGTCTAGAAGGGGGAGACAGACAACAAAATGAAACATATTAACGAAATAAAATAAATTGAATAAATATGCACAAATAAAATAAATAAATAAATGGAGTGATAAATACGTACAAACATATATACATACATACAGGTGCTGTGGGGAGGGGAAGGAGGTAAGGTGGGGGTGACTGGGAGGGGGAGGAGGGGGGAGAGGAGGGAGAGGGCTCAGTCTGGGAAGGCCTCCCTGAGGAGGTGAGCTCTCAGTAGGGCTTTGAAGGGAGGAAGATTAAGATTAAGATGACTGGCGGGGCACGTTACCGTGCAGCAGGATCCCCCTCAGCGTGGCTGCTTTGTGGAGCTCTGCGGCCAGGCGGGCTCGGAGCTGTCGCCCGCGGAGCGCTAGATGTCACAGGACATCCCGGCAGGCGTCGTCGGAGAAGATCCTGAGGTCGGGGGGTGGGGCGGGGCGGGCCGCCTGCAGTGTGGCCTCCACGGGGAACACCTGCTCGCGGAGCGGGCCCAGGCCGGCCCACCTCTCGGACGCCATGTTCTTCTTCAGCGCCGGGCCTGCGGGGCCCAGCCCGGGCCCGGCGCCAATCAGGAGGGAGTCCCGGCTCAGCCGCTCCCGGGTCCCCGCCAGGAAGTGCCGCCGGAGGCTGGTGATGCCATATGATTAACTTGGCAAAATGTTCAGGAGATCACACTGCTTTTCAATGTTTCAAATTTAAGATCTAGGCTTTCTCGGTTTGGATGCCTGAAAAATAACATCATGTCTTCCTTCCTCTCGCCCTCAAGCACTTGCCAGCAAGTGACTTAGAGACTATAGCCTATTGATTTCTAGCACAACATTCCTATGTTGTACATAAATATTAAAAACAACTAAGATATCAGTAGACTTAACATTAGCTCTGAGAAATTCTGCATCTTAATGACATGTTGCAGTTTTGCATCGTAACCTGTATTGGACAGAATCTTCTTTGGAACTGTGATTTGCAGAAATTTTTCTTTGGAATCCAGCCCGGAGAGCGGTCCGACTAACAAGCCGGCGAGCAGGGCCAACAAGGCCACCACTGCGCAGCCGCGGCCCGCGGCCCACTCCCCAACCGCACCCCAGTCACCACATCTGCCAAGCTAGCTCTCTTCCTCCCTTCAAATCCTTACTTAGAGCTCAATTCCTCCAGGAGGCCTTCCCAGACTGAGCCCCCTCCTTCCTCCCCCCATCCCCCCCGCCTTACCTCCTTCCCCTCCTCACAGCAGCTGTATATATGGTATACATTGTATGTTTGTACAGATTTATTACTCTATTTATTTTACTTGTACCTATTTACTATTCCATTTATTTTGTTTTGTCAGTACGTTTGGTTTTGTTGTCTGTCTCCCCCTTCTAGACTGTGAGCCCTTTGTTGGGTAGGGACCGTCTCTATATGTTGCCAACTTGTACTTCCCAAGCGTTTAGTACAGTGCTCTGCACACAGTAAGCGCTCAATAAATACGATTGAATGAATGAATGAATGAATCTGAGTTCTAATCCCTGATCCACTACTTGTCTGCTCTGTGACTTTGAGAAAGTCACTTCACTTTTCTGTGCTTCAATTACCTCATCTGTTAAATGGGAATTCAATAAATAAATCAATCATATTTATTGAGCACTTGCTATGTTCAGATCACTGTACTAGGGAGAGTAATAATAATGACAAGTCATTATTATTATGGTACTTGTTAAGTGCTTACTATGTGCCAAGCCCTGTTTCAAGAAATGGGGTAGATACGAGTTAATCAAGTTGGACACAGTCCCTGTACCTCATGGGGCTCACATTCTTGGCCCCCATTTTGCAGATGAGGTACCTGAGGCATAGAGAACTTAAGTAACTTGCCCAAAGTCACACAGAATACATGTGGCAGAACCAGGATTAAAACCCAGGTCATTCCGACTCCCAGGCCTATGTTCTATCCACTAAGCCACGCTGCTTCTCAGTATAACAGAGTACAATATAACGGATTTGATAGACACAGTCTCTGCCCACAAGGAGCTTACAGTCTAGAGGGGGAGACAGCTAATAATATGACTAAGTAAATTACAGATACGTACAGACTTAATCAATTGTATTTCTTGCGTGCTTACTGTGCAGAGCATTGTACCGAAGAGCTTGGGAGAGAACAACACATAATATAATAGACACATTCCCTTCTCCCAATGAGCTTACAATCTAGGGATGTTGTGGGGCTGGGGGGTAGGGTGAATAAAGGGTTCAAATCCAACTGCAAGGGTGACAGAGAAGAAAGTGACAGAAGAGGAAATGAGGGATTAGTTGGGGAAAGCCTCATGGAGAAGATGAGGTTTTAATAAGACTTTGAAGGTAGGGTGAGTGGTTGCTTTTCTGCTCTGTAGATGGGCTAGCGAAGGGGTTAATCAATTAATCAAGACTGAATGTATCTATTAAATTCTTCCTCTCCTGGGATTTCAGGTGCTTGTGCCCACTCCTCGCCTCCCCCTCCTACCCTATCCTTATGAATCAATGGTATGTATTGAGCTCTAATTGTGTGCAGAGCATTGTATTAAGCACTTGGGAGAGTTCAATAGGTAGTCAGGCAATCGTATTTATAAAGAACTTACTGTGTGCAGAGTATTGTACTATGGATTTGAGAGAGTACTATGATCAGTCAATCCTATTCATTAAGAGTTTACTGTGTACAGAACACTGTAATAAGTGCATGGGAGAGTACAGTGTAACAATAAATGGTCATATTCCCTGCCCACAATGCGCTTACAGTCTAGAGGGGGTGACAGATATCAATATAAATAAGTAAATTACATGTCTGTACATAAGTGCTGTCTGGCTGAAGAGGGGATGAATAAAGGGAGTAAGTCAGGGTGATGCAGAAGGGTGTGGGAGAAGAGGAAAGGAGGGCTTAGACAGGGAAGGCCTCTTGTAGGAAATGTGCCTTCAGTAAGGCTTTAAAGGCAGGGAGACTAGTTTTCTGTCGGTTATGAGGAGGGAGGGCATTCCAGATCAGAGGCAGGATGTGGGTGAGAAGTAGGCACAGAGATATATGAGAGAGTTGGTAGATATGATCCCTATCCATTGTGCAGCTCTATCCTGGTGAACATCACCACCGGTGTCTCTGTGGACCTCCCCGATCTCCAGAGGTGTTACCCTGAGAGGGAGAGCTTGTTAGAGCCTCAAATCATAACTGGGTGAAACCAGTCGGGGGAGCCGGTGAGGAGGGAAGCCTGGGGGGCCTTTATATAAAATGGAAACTGAGATTGTTCGGTGTCTCAGTCTCCTCACTTCCCATTTGGTTCCAGTACTTGCTAATTAGCACCTAAGAGGACACTTACTTCATCCTGAATGGAATTATGGGATTATCCTCACTACTCAGATGGCGTAGAATCTGAGGGGACTCCGAATCCCAGGGGACTCTGGTTATGTCGTGAATAAAAGGCTAAAAGTTTGTATCAGTTGCTGCTACTGTCGTCTCCAGGCCTGGGGAGCTCTCTGGCTGTGCTCAACTTTGGTGACCGCTGAGACCCCAGGGCAAAGGTGTGTGAGGAGCACTGGAGAAGTCGGGGAAGAACCACAGAAACCCGGGTGATTTACAGGTACCATCGTGATCCTCCCCTGCCTCCTGAGCTAGGATACAGCCCAAAGAGGCAGGGATACCAGATTGCCTGAATCCTGATTCTCAATCATTCCTAAAGGATGTAGCGTCCATGGACAGGGGAAAGGACCACGGATAGTCCAGAAGTCTGGCATAAATTTCCCCTCTTTCCCATCACAGGATAGTGGATAGAACATGGGCCTAGGAGTCGGAAGGTCATGGGTTCTCATGCCTGCTCTGCCACTTGTCTGCTGGGTAAGTCACTTCACTTCTCTGGGCCTCAGTTATGTCATCTGTAAAATGGAGATTGAGACTGTGAGCCCCTCATGGGTCAGAAAGTGTGTCCAACTCGATTTGCTTGACTCCACCCCAGCGCTTAATGCCTGGCAAATAGTAAAGGCATAACAAATACCATAATTAATTAATTAATTAATCAATTAACCCAGAATTTGGTTGAACTGATCCCCATAATTTTCCAGACTAAGCAATCAATCGATGGTATTTATTGAGCTCTTACTGTGGGCAGAACACTATACTGAGCATTTGGAAGAGTACAGCAGAGTTGGAGGACATGTTCCCTTGTGCATGACAAGCTTCTAGTCTAGAGGGGGAGACTGATTTTAAAATAAATAATCAATCAGTCCATGGTATATATTGAGCATTTACTGTGTGCGGAGTGCTAACCATGTGGGAGACCCCTGAAGATGATGATGATGATGATGATGATGATGATGATAATAATAATAATAATAATAATAATAAGAAGAAGAATAATAGTTAAGGAATTATTATATGCTAAACACTGAAATAATTTTGGGGGTAGATACAAAATTACTGGTCCCAGGCACAGTCCCTATCACACATAGGATTCACAGTCCAATGCGGAGGGAGAACAGGTGAATCCCCACCTTGCCGATGAGGAACCTGAGGCAAAGAGAAGTTTAGTAACTTGACCAAGGTCACATACCAGGTAAGTGGAGGAGCCAGAATTGGAACATAATTCCTCTGTTAGCTAAGCTCGCTGTAGGAAGGGAATGTGTATGTCATATTGTTTGCTTCCAAGTGCTTAGTACAGTGCTCTGCACACAGTAAGTGCTCAATAAATACAGTTATTGGTTGATTGACTACCAGGCCTAGGCTTTTTCTGCTAGTTGACATTGGTTTTCAACATGCTTTAGTGCTTTTCTGATTTTGAGTCTCCTTACGCGTCTGCTCCCAGTCCTCTCTTCCTGCTCATATGCTTGAGACCCAGGGACCTAATTCCTACCCATATATTCTGTTCCTGCGATTCGTGCAGTGATTTGCACACAGCTCGTACAAAGCACACTAGTCTGTAAGGTCCTCTCTGGTGGAGGAGATATTTGTCTCTGCAACAGAAAGAGAGATACAGGCACCGTGATCCAGAAGGAATGTCTCGTTCACAATCCCCATGGAGGGGAAAAGTAATGGCTGTAGTAGAGTGAGGGAGTTGTAATCAGGAGCCTTTAATGGTGACGATCTCTCTGTCCACAGATTCTTCAGTGTTGTGATTTCACTGTGTCACGGTGTACGACCTGCATAAGACACATAACATTAATCAATCAATCAATCATATTGATTAGATAATCAATTAAATAATCATTAGAGAAGCAGTGTGGCTCAGTGGAAAGATCACGGGTTTGGGAGTCAGAGCACGTGAGTTCTAATCCCGGCTCTGCCACTTGTCTGCTGTGTGACCGTGGCAAGCCACTTAACGTCTCTGTGTCCCAGTTTCCTCATCGGTAAAGTGGGGATTAAAACTGTAAGCCCTACGGTGGGACAACCTTATTACCTTGTATCTGTCCCAGTGCTTAAAACAGTGCTCGGCACATAGTCCCATGATTATCATAGTTATTATTATCATATTTTATATGTTGCCAACTTGTACTTCCCAAGCGCTTAGTACAGTGCTCTGCACACAGTAAGCGCTCAATAAATACGATTGAATGAATGAATGAATATTTATTGAGAACTTACTATGTGCAGCTCACTGTAGTAAGCACTTGGGAGAGTTCACCAGAATTAGCAGAGACTTTTCCTGCTCATAATAAGCTGACAAGACAAATCATTTTTCTCTTGTTCTGTATAGTTAGGAGTTTGAAGAATCAATCAACTAATGACATTTATTGAGTTCTTATTGAACGTAGAGTACTAAGTGCTTGGAATAGTTCATATACACCTTCCCTGTTCACAATGAGCTTACAGTCTAGAGGGGGAGACAGACAGACATCACTCAATCAATGGCATTTATTGAGCTCTTACTCATTGTGGGCAGGGAATGCGCTTGTTATTGTGTCGTGTTCTACTCCCACTAGTGTTTAGTACAGTGTTTCACATGGTAACCACTCAGTGAATACAACTGATTGATCGGTGGCTTACCATGTGCGGAGCACTAAACTTAGGATTTGAGAAAGTACAATACAACAGATTTGGAAGACATGTTCCTTGCCCACAGTGAGCTTACAGTCTAGAACACTTCAGTGGGAGATTAGTAATTAGGTGTGATAGACAATTCCTTTGGCTTCCAAGCCTTCCATGAGTTTTCCAAAGCCTATCCATCACCTTTCTTGTCATGCTACTTTCCAGGTCTCAGTCTTCATTCCTCCCTAGTTACAGTTGAATGCTTTGCACACAGGAAATGCTCAGTAAATACCTCTTGCTATCCTTAGCCCACCCAAATCTGGAACTTCCTCACCTGAAAATCCAGACCACAGCTCTCAATCAATCAATCAATCAATCGCATTTATTGAGTGCTTACTGTGTGCAGAGCACTGTACTAAGCTCTTGGGAAGTACAAGTTGGCAACATATAGAGACAGTCCCTACCCAACAGTGGGCTCACAGTCTAGAAGGGGGAGACAGAGAACAAAACCAAACATACTAAAAAAATAAAATAAATAGAATAGATATGTACAAGTAAAATAAATAAATAAATAGAGTTCTAAATATGTACAAACATATATACATGTATACAGGTGCTGTGGGGAAGGGAAGGAGGTAAGACGGTGGGGGTGGAGAGGGGCACAAGGGGGAGAGGAAGGAAGGGGCTCAGTCTGGGAAGGCCTCCTGGAGGAGGTGAGCTCTCAGTAGGGCCTTGAAGGGAGGAAGAGAGCTAGCTTGGCGGATGGGCAGAGGGAGGGCATTCCAGGCCCGGGGGATGACGTGGACCGGGGGCCGATGGCGGGACAGGCGAGAACGAGGCACGGTGAGGAGATTAGCGGCAGAAGAGTGGAGGGTGCGGGGTAGGCTGTAGAAGGAGAGAAGGTAGGTGAGGTAGGAGGGGGAGAGGTGATGAAGAGCCTTGACGCCGAGGGTGAGGAGTTTCTGCCTGATGCGCAGATTGATTGGTGGCCACTGGAGATTCTTGAGGAGGGGAGTAACATGCCCAGAGCGTTTCTGGACAAAGACAATCCGGGCAGCAGCATGAAGTATGGATTGAAGTGGGGAGAGACACGAGGATGGGAGATCAGCGAGAAGCCTGGTGCAGTAGTCCAGACGGGATAGGATGAGAGCTTGAAAGAGCAGCGTAGCGGTTTGGATGTAGAGGAAAGGGCGGATCTTGGAAATGTTGCGGAGCTGAGACCGGCAGGTTTTGGTGACGGATTGGATGTGTGGGTTGAATGAGAGAGCGGAATCGCGTATGACAACAAGGTTGCGGGCTTGTGAGAAAGGAAGGATGGAAGTGCCGTCTATAGTGATGGGAAAGTCAGGGAGAGGACAGGGTTTGGGAGGGAAGATAAGGAGTTCAGTCTTGGGCATATTGAGTTTTCGATGGCGGGCAGACATCCAGATGGAGATGTCCTGAAGGCAAGAGGAGACCCGAGCCTGAAGGGAGGGAGAGAGAGCAGGGGCAGAGATGTAGATTTGGGTGTCAGCAGCGTAGAGATGATAGTGGAAGCCGTGGGAGTGAATGAGTTCACCAAGGAAGTGAGTGTAGATAGAGAACAGAAAGGGACCAACAACTGACCCTTGAGGAACCCCTACAGTAGGGGGATGGGAGGGGGAAGAGGATGCCGCAAAGGAGACTGAGAATGAACGGCCGGAGAGATCAGAGGAGAACCAGAAGAAGACAGAGTCTGTGAAGCCAAGGTTGGATAGCGTGTTGAGGAAAAGGGGGTGATCCACAGTGTCGAAGGCAGCTGAGAGGTCGAGGTGGATTAGGATAGAGTAGGAACGATTGGATCTGGCAAAAACGAGGTCATCTGTGACCTTTGAGAGGGCAGTTTCGGTTGAGTGTAGGTGACGGCAGCCAGATTGGAGGGGGACAAAGAGAGCGTTGGCGTTGAGGAATTCGAGGCAGCAAGTGTAGACGACTCGTTCTAGGAGTTTGAAAGGAACGGTAGGAGAGAGATAGGGCGACAACTAGAAAGACAGGTGGGGTCAAGAGGGTTATTTTAGGATGGGGAGACGTGGAAATATTTGAAGGGAAAGGGGAAGGAACCAGTGGAGAATGAGCGGTTGAAGATGGAAATTGAGGAGGGGAGGAGGGAAGGGGCTTGAGATTTGATAAGATGAGAGGGAATGGGGTCCGAAGCACAGGTGGATGGGGTAACACCTGAGAGAAGATAGGAGATCTCATGTGAAGATACTGCTGGGAAGGATGGGAGAGTAGCAGAGAGGGTTGAGAGCAGGGGAGATAGAGAAGGGGGAGGGATGATTTTGGGGAGCTTAGACCCGATGGAGTTAATTATACTAATGAAGTAGGATGCAAGATCGTTGGGGGTGAGGGATGGAGGAAGAGGAGGAACAGGGGGCCTGAGAATGTAGTTAAATGCACGGAACAGCTGACGGGGATGCTGTTCATGGGTGTCGGTAAGGGAGGAAAAATAGTTTTGCCTGGCAGAGGAGAGGGCAGAGTTAAGGTAGGAAAGAATAAACTTAAAGTGAACAAGGTTGTCCTGGTGTTTAGACTTTCACCAGCAGCGTTCAGCAGCTCGAGCATAAGAACGAAGGAGGCAGGCAGTGGCAGTGATCCAAGGTTGTGGGTTAGTGGTGCGAAAGCGGCTAAGGGAAAGGGGAGCGAGCGAATTGGGTTGAGTAGAGAGGGTTGAGTTTAGAGCAGTAATCTGATCATCAAGAGTGGGTAGAGAGTATAGGTAGGCGAAGTGGGGTGTGATGCGCTGAGAAAGATGGATGGGGACGAGAGAGCGGAGATCTCTGTGGGGTTGTAATATAGATTTACAGGGGGAGGAGTGTGAGTGAGGAGGCAGGTGAGAAGGTTATGATCAGAGGGATTTCAGAGTTGGTGAGGGTGGAAACAGTGCAGCGGTAGGAGATGATGAGCAAGGGTGTGATCAAGTTGGTGAGTGGGCGAGGTCGGGTGGAGCAAGAGTTTGGCAGCATCAAAGGGAGACAGAAGGCAGGCGGCAGAGGAGTCAGCAGGAACATCCATGTGGACGTGGAAATCTCGAGGATCAGAATGAGCATGGAAAAGGAGAGATAGAAGGTGGGAATGGGGTCAAAATCGTTAAAAAAATGTTGAAAGTGGGGCCAGGGGGGCGGTAGATGACGGCCACAAGAATCTGGAGCCAGTGGTAGAGGCGAATAATATGGGCTTCAACGGACGGGAAGGAACGGGAAGGGGGAGGAGGGATAGTGCGAAAGCGACATTGGGGTGTGAGAAGGAAGCCTACACCTCCTCCATTTCCGTTGAGTCTGGGGGAGTGGGAGAAGAAGAGGCCTCCACTAGACAGCGCAGCCGTGTAATCCGGGGTGAGCCATGTTTCGGTTAGGGCGAGAAGGAGGAGAGAGCTAGAAAGGAACAGGTCAAGGATGAAAGGGAGTTTACCTATAATGGAGCAGGCGTTCCAAAGGCCACACCTGGCAGCTGTGGAGGGACAGGTGAGAGAGGGAAGGGTACGAGGGGTGGGGCGCATTTGGATTGGAATTAGTTGGGGAGAGCCTGGGCGGGGAGAGGGGGAAGAGGGATGGCGATGAGAAAGGAGAACTGGGATGGGACGGGGGCAGGGAGGAGGGGAGGGAGGGGTTGAGGGTTAGCCTTTTTACAGAGGGATTCTGGGGAGGGGGTAAGCGGCAGAGGTGGGGGCAGGCTAAAGAGAGGAAAAGAGCCGGGTCGTTTGATAATTCATGTTGAATTGATAATTGATGATAACTGATAATTCATGGTGAGGTCGGCAAGGTAAATGACTGCACAGCGAGTAATTAACAATTAACGTGCAGTAGCAATAATGCAGTAGCAATAATAAAATAAGTAGAGGATGATATCACAGAGAGCATTTGACAATTAACATGCAATAGCAATAGTATAGATGGCAGTTAACAATTAACTTGCAGAAGCAACCATAAGATAGGCAGATGATGCCCGCAGGAGAAGGATGAATTGTCCATGTTTCATTCAAATCAAATCAAAAGGGCTAATGACAAGGAGAGTCCAGGGGCTCTTGGGAGAAATGTCTCTGAGGTGGTGGAGGATGGAGTCCAATTGATGGCAGTTCTGAAGTAGGACTGAACTACTACGGAGGGTCATGGGAGAGGAGGCGCCTGGGAAGAGAAGTAAACATCCAAATAGCATGGGTGGGCTGACAAGGTGCGAATGGGGTTGTTGTGTAAGTAACTCGGTGATATCAAGGTACTTTTACCCCGCGGAGGCGAGCGGGGGGATCAGCCATGTCCGGGGAGATCAGCCATGTCCGGTCAGGGAAGGAAGGAGTGTGGAGGCTCCTCAAAGATGATCGCTTATGGGGTGGGGGGGATGGAAGCAGGGGGACACAATTTTCCACGATCCCAGTTGGGTACTTAGACGGAGTGGAAGTGGCTTCGAGGGGTGAGTCTAGTGATGATGGGTGGGGGCAGCCCAGGGGCCTCGGTGTTCTCGGGCAGGGATGCAGAAGTACGGGCTGGGAACGGCCAGGATCTCGTCCCCGGGTCATGAGCGTCCGGTAGAAGGCTGCCAAGGGACAAAGTGTGGGAGATCTCCGGCCCTCGAGGCGGAGCCCTGTGAAGAAAGATCCTCCCGGGAGCAGCAGGTTCTTCATGGTGTGGTGGAAGGCGGGCCTCTCAGTATAGGGATCCCGGGCCCCTGTGGCGGCACCCTAAGGAGAGGAATCCTTCCGGCAGCAGCAGGGACCCCGCGGTGTGATTGCGGGTGGGCCTCTTAGGATCGTGATCCCGGGCCCCTATGGCGGCGACCGTAGGAAGGGATCCTTCCGGGAGATGTAGGGGCCCCGCGGTGTGATGGCGGGCGGCCCTCTCAGGATCGGACACTGGGCGGAAGGCAGATAAAAATTACCTTCCACTTCCATTGTGAGGCCTTGGGTGTGCCTTCAATCTTGAGAGATAGGACCCATGTGGAGAACAGGGGAAACCTGCGTATGTGGGTTCCCCCCCATCCAGGCACCCTATTTATTCACCGTCCCTTTTCGGTTGCCTGGACCCTTAGGTCTTTACCCCCAAGTACTTGGATACTTACCCTACCCCAGCCCCATAGGGATTATGGCCAAATCCTTACAGTCTGTTGCTTCCCATCTGTAATTCACTTGAATGTTTCCCTCCCCCATAAGACTGCAAGCCCCTTGAGATAGCCTAGTATTTTCTCCAAAGGCTTAGAACAGTGCTCTGGTAGTGCTCACCAAATGGAGAAGAAGAATAGCCTAGTGGAATAACCCCAGGCCTGGGAGTCAGAGGACCTGGGTTCTATTCCCATCTCTATCACATGTCTGCTCTGTCATCTTGGTCAAATCACATATCTGGGGTTCAGTTTCCTTATCTGTAAAATGGGGATGAAGACTGTGACCCCATGTGAGACAGAGACTGTTGTCCAACCTGATTAGCTTGTATGTATCCCCAGTACTTATACAGTGCATAGCACCTAGTAAGTGCTTAACAAATGCCGCAATTATTGCTATTATTATTATTATTATTATCTCCAGTGAATAAGAGGACAAAAATAGAGAGAGGAAAGAGTTGGTTAAGAGTGGATCCTAGATCATAAGGAGGGAATCAAAAAGAGACCACTGATCACAAAAAATGATACCAGATGACAGAAAAGTAGTCTCTGAGAAGACATCTTATAATTTATGAGGAGACGGTACTGGTATAAAGAAATCATACAAGCTTCTTCCACTTAAAGCTTTCAATCATCAATCATCAACGGTGTTTATTGAGCGCCTACTGTGTGCAGAGCACTGTACTGAGTCCTTGAGAGAGTACAATATGCCAGAGAAGCAGCATGGCATAGTGGGTAGAGCATGGGCCTGGGGTCATGGGTTCTAATCCTGTCTTTGCCGCCTGTCTGCTCTGTAACTTTGGGCAAGTCACTTCACTTATCTATGTCTCAGTTACCTCCTCTGTAAAATGGGGATAGAGACGGTGAGTCCCAACGTGGGACAGGGACTGCCTCCAACCCAATTTACTTGTATCCACCCTAGCACGTAGTATAGGACTTGGCATATAGTAACTGCTTAACAAATACCATTATTATTATTATTATTATCATCATTCTTATTATTATTTTCATTGCGGTATAACAGAGTTGGTCGACACCTTCCATGCCCACAAGAAGCGAAAAGTCTAGAGAGGGAAACAGGCTTAATCTAAATCAATAATTTACGATATGCAATTCATAATTTATAAATATGAAGTGCTGCGGGGATGACAGTAGCTTGATTATCCTCATGGCGAAGCCAAGATGATTCATTCATTAATTCATTCAATCATATTTGACAGCACAGTAGATTCTGGGGCTTTCTGTCACGAGGTCCCTCAGAACAAAAGGGAGGAAAAGGGGAAAAGGGAGGCCACGTGGGAAGGATTATAAATTACTGCTTGAGAGGAGCTCAGAATGTGAAACACACCATCTTTCGGGAACTCCTCAACAAGAGAGTGATGTCTCCTCCCAGATGCAACCAGCAAACAATCAGTGGAATTTTTCGAGCGCTTACTGTGTGCAGGGTACTGGACTGAGCGTCCAGAGCCAAGTGTTGCCTTCTTTGAGGTGCAACCAGCAATCAATCAGTAGGATTTATTGAACGCTTACTGTGTGCAGGGCACTGGATTAAGCGTCCAGCGCCAAGTATTGAGGTGCAACCAGCAATCAATCAGTGGGATTTATTGAGCACTTATTGTGTGCTGGGCACTGGACTAAGCGCTCTAGAGAGTACAATTAACAGAGTTGGGAGTTATGTTCCCTGTCCACAATGAGCATACAGTTCAGAGGGGGAGACAGACATTAATGAATCCATCAGTGGTATTTAATGAATGCTTCCTGTATACAGAGCTCTGTACTAAACGCTCAGGAGAGTGTAATAGAACAGAGTTGGGAGACAGGTTCCCTGACCACAACAAGCTTGACGTCTAGAGATGGAGGGGCTGAGCAGCAAAAAGGAGAAGCTTTTAAGTCTGGGAGAAATGTGAAGAGAAATCGCCTGTTTCCTTCCCTTGATAAGTGCCAACATGCGTCAAGAAATCCATTTCAGTGACCTTCAGCTGTTTTATTGTTTATGTGAGTTCCTGCCTGATCCTTGTCTTCCTCTAACTTGATAAGTGCTTACTATACTACAAGCACAGGGCTAGGCTCTGGGCTACATACAAGATTGAGCAGAGTCCATGTCCCACATGGGGCTTACAGTCTAATTTGGAGGAAGAACAGGCATTTTTATAGGTACTTGTTAAACACCTAGTATGTGCCTTGTAATAATAACAATAATAATAATTGGTTTTGTGCTTACTGTGTGCCCGGCACTGTACAAAGCGCTGGAAACGTTCTAAGTGATGGAGTTGATACAAGATTATCCATAGCCCATGTCCCACATGGAGATCGCACTCTATGTAGAATGGAGAACCGTAATTTGTTTTTTTATTGATACTTGTTAAACACTTAGTATGTGCCTAGTACTGTTCTAATCACTGGGGTAGATGCAGGGTAATCAGGTTGTCCCACTTGGGGATTACAGTATTAATCCTCATTTTACAGATGAGGTAACTGAGACACAGAGAAGTTAAATGGCTTGCCCAAAGTCACACAGCAGACAAGTGGCCGAGGCGGGATTAGAACCCACGTCTTCTGACTTCCACTAAGCCATGCTGCTTCTCGAATAATCAGATTGGAAATAGACCCTCTCCCACATGAGGCTCGCCGTTTACATAGCAGGGAGGAAATGTGATTAATCACTATTTGCAAATGAAGGAACTGAGGCCAGAGACGTTATGTGACTGGCCCAAGATCTCACAAAAGGTAACACTGCAAGCTAGTGGCAGAGCTATAATTAAAACTCTGTCTCTTGGTCTAGATATCTCCTTGAATTTTGTTTGGTCTCTGTGCTTCTGTCTCCCTATCTCTGTTTCTCTGTGTCTGCCTGTCTTTGGGTCACCTTGCCGCTTAGTGTTTATCTTTGTGTTTATTTGGGAGAGGAGAGTGGTGATCTGTCAGATAAGAAGAAAGAGGGCGTTCCAGGGCACATTGGCTAGTGAGAATAGATAAATAAGAGGAGTTGCAGTATCTCAATCCTCACAAACAATTAAGAACAGGGAACGTTCCCGGGAGAATAAATTAGTTTGAGTGCTTGTCTTCATTCTAGGCCAGAGAAAGAAGAAAATGGAATCTGAGGGGTCCAATGCAACCTAGCAATTGCACTTTTCCTATGTTTTTCTCGGAGTGATTCTCAATTGTTTTCTTGGTACCCTCATGCAGTCCTCAGACCACGTAGCCAATCACACAGTTGTGACAGAATTCCTCCTGCTAGGTTTCTCGGAGGTCCGAGAGCTGCAGCTGGTCCATGCTGTGCTGTTCCTCCTGGTCTACCTGACGGCCCTGAAGGGGACTCTCCTCATCGTCGCAGTCACCGTCCTCGACCGGCGCCTCCACACCCCCATGTACTTCTTCCTAAGGACCCTGTCCGTCCTCGACCTCTGCTAAATCTCCGTCACCGTCCCCAAATCCATTTCCAACTCCCTGATCAACAACAGATGCATCTATTTCAGAAGCTGTGTGGCCCAAGTCTTTCTGGTGGTTATGTTAGCTCTTTCAGAGTTGTTAGTTCTCACGGCGATGTCTCACGACCGCTACACCACAATCTGCAACCCACTGTGCTACGACATAGTCATGAAAAGAGAGGCCTCTGGAAAGATGGCCGCCGTCTCCTGGCTCAGCGGGGGGCTCTTCGGGGCTATGTAATAATAATAATGATGGCATTTAGTAAGCGCTTACTATGTGCAAAGCTCTGTTTTAAGCGCTGGGGAGGTTACAAGGTGATCAGGTTGTCCCACGGGGGGCTCACAGTCTTGATCCTCATTTTACACATGAGGGAACAGAGGTACAGAGGTTAATCAATCAATCAATCGTATTTATTGAGGGCTTACTGTGTGCAGAGCACTGTACTAAGCGCTTGGGAAGTACAAGTTGGCAACATATAGAGACAGTCCCTACCCAACAGTGGGCTCACAGTCTAAAAGGGGGAGACAGAGAACAAAACCAAACATACTAACAAAATAAAATAAATAGAATAAATATGTACAAGTAAAACAAACAAATAAATAAATAGAGTAATAAGTATGTACAAACATATATACATATATACATTTATACAGGTGCTGTGGGGAAGGGAAGGAGGTAAGATGGGGGATGGAGAGGAGGACGAGCGGGAGAGGAAGGAAGGGGTTCAGCCTGGGAAGGCCTCCAGGTTAAGTCACTTGCCCAAAGTCACACAGCTGACAAGTGGAGGAGCCGGGATTTGAACCCCTGACCTCTGACTCTTTCCGCTGAGCCATGCTGCTTCTGCAGGATAGTTCTCATTAAGCTTCTGTGAGTCCAGCGTGATCCAGCTGTTCTTCTGCGACGTCCCCTCCTTATTGAAGATCTCCTGTTCAGAAACACACGTTGTCATTGACATCATCGTGACTGTGGGTATCGGGTTTAGTTTCGTCTCCTTCGTCTCCATCGTCGTCTCTTATGTCCACATCTTCTAGGCCATGCTGAGGTTCCCGTCCAACAAGGGGTAGGCCAAAGCTTTCTCCACATTCCTGCCCCACCTCGCCGTCGTCACCCTTTTTCTGCCGACCGGAACCTTCGCCAATCTCAAACCCACGTCAAACTCCCCATCGACGCTGGACCTGGCACCCCCAACCTGAACCCCCTCATCTACAGCCTGAGGAACCAGGACATGAAGAATTTCTTGAAGAAAGTTTGTGGCTGAAACCCATTTCTCTTGTCCTATCTCCTCTCTGCTTCGTCTCTTAAATAGGCTGTATATCCCTTAAGCACTTTGTTACTCTCCCCAGCCTCACGATACTCGTATAACTATTTTCATGCTCTATTATTTCCCCTACCCCTGATCTACTTTAATGTCCGTTTCCCCCATAGACTCTAAGCTTCTTGAGGGCCAGTATCATGTCTACCAACTCCTTTGCGTAGTAGTTTCTCAAGTGCCTATTACGGTGCTCTGCAAACAGTGCTCAACAGTGCTCAATAAAAACTCATTGATTGACTGAATGATTGACGTCCCAATTCCCAACAATGCATGGGGACAGAAAGTCACCAAGCTCGGACGGGAGGTCGGGAGAGACAAAGAAGGTGGAGAAGGGCGATTTGCAGAGAGAAATTAGGCAGCTACTGGAAACCAAGGTTGGAGTTATCATAGGATGGTGAGAGGTTGTGTGGGGCTGGTGGTGGTCCCTACAGGGAAAGAGCAGCCAGGACCAAGCGGGTAGGGTTGTAGAGGAGGAGGATTACCTAGAAATCATTGCTACAGGAAATGGGCCACAATCAGAGGCCATTAAAAGACCAAGTATAACAGATCCTGGGCGATAATCGTACAGGGTGAAAGCAGGATCTAGAGGGAAATAATATGACCTTAATTTTTTCAATGGTACATGTTAAGTGCTTAGAGTGTTTCAAGCACAGTACTAAGTGATGGGACTACAGAAGAAGCATG
Source organism: Tachyglossus aculeatus (assembly GCF_015852505.1). NCBI lineage: Eukaryota > Metazoa > Chordata > Mammalia > Monotremata > Tachyglossidae > Tachyglossus > Tachyglossus aculeatus. The sequence goes on along the minus strand of NW_024044963.1, from coordinate 46,662 downwards.
TCTAGTGGGTAGAGCACAGGCATGGGAATCGAAAGGAACTGATCTGCCACTTGTCTGCTGTGTGACTCTGGGAAAGTCTTTTCACTTCTCTGTGCCTCAGTTGTCTCATCTGTAAAATGGGGGCTGACTGTGAGCTCCATACGGGAAAGGAACGTGTCCATCCTGATTAACCTGTGCCTAACCCAGGTCTTAGTATATTCATATTCACATTATTGTTATATTTTAATCTCCCAAGCGCTTAGTATACCTATACACACAGAAGGTGCTCATTGAATACGATTGACTGACTGACTGATTAGAAGGGAAGGAGGTGATTTGAATGCCTTAAAGCTGAAGGTAAGGCGTTTGTTTTGGATGTGGAGAGGGATGGGCAACCACGGGAAGTTTTTGAGGAGAGGGGAGATGAGTGGATATGACAACGTACGCATGAGAATATTTATAGTCTTGGTGTTTCCTGATATTCAATGATAAAACAAGCGTCATGGCAGCCGAAAGATCGTAGTTTTGTCCTGAATCGATACAGGAATGACGAGGTGAGGCTCTTTCCACGGTGTTGCCCTGTTGCACAATCAATCAGTGGTATTTATTGAGAGCTTACTATGTGCAGATCATTGTTCTAAGTGCTTGGGAGAGTAGAGTGAGAGAAGAAGCGTAGTTTAGTGACAAGAGCACGGGCCTGGGAGTCAGAGGACGTGGGTTCTAGTCCTGGCTTCGCCACGTCTCTGTTATGTGGCATTGAGTAAGCCACTTAACTTCTCTGTGCCTCAGTTACCTCATCTGTAAAATGGGGATAAAGACTGTGAGCCCCACGTGAGACAACTCAATTACCTTGTATCTATCCCAGCGCTAGAATAATGCTTGGCACATAGAAAGCGTTTTGCAAATGCAATTATTATTATCATTATTATTATCATTATCATTATCATTGTTACAGTACAACTAGGAATTAGCAAACACATTCTCTGTCCATAATGATCTTGCAGTCTCTAAGCTTCTTCCTGAGTATTTTCATCCTTATCTAAATTCACCCCATCCTCAGCCCCACAGCACGTACGGTCATCTCCTTAATTTCTTTATATTAATGTGTATCTCCCCCTCAAGTCTATAAGCTCACTGTGGGTAGGGAACGTGTCTACAAACTGTTACAGTTTATATCGTACGCTGCTCAGGGCTTAGTACAGCGCTCGGCACACAGTAAATGCTCAATAAATATGATTGATCATTTGTCTGCAATCAGGTTCTATCACAAGATGCCTAAAGGCATCCCGCCGGAGGTCGCCCATGTCTCTATGGTGACCGGATTCCTCCTGCTGGGATTCTCGGAGGTCCGGGAGCTGCAGCTGGTCCATGCTGCGCTGTTCCTCCCAGTATACATGGCGGCCATGGCGGGGAATCTCCTCATCGTCGCCGTCACCGCCCTCGACCGGCACCTCCACACCGCCATGTCCTTCTTCCTGAGGAACCTGTTCATCCTTAACCTCTGCTACATCTCCGTCACCGTCCCCAAGTCCATTCTTGTCTGTCTGACGCAGTGCCATTCCATCTGCTCCTTGGGCTGTGAGGCGCAGGTCTGTCTGGTGATCGTGTTTGCGAGCTCTGAGTGCTTCGTCCTCACGGCCATGTCCTACGACCGCTACGTCGCCATCTGCCTCCGCCTGCACTACGAGGTCGTCATGACACCAGGGGCCTGTGGGAAGACGGCCGCCGCCTCATGGCACAGTGAGGGGCTGATAGGAGTTGTGTTTGTGGCTTCGACCTTCTCCCCGAGCTTCTGCGGGTCCAACGCCGATCCTCAGTTCTTCTGTACAGCCCCTGTCCCTCCTGAAGATCTCCTTCTCCGAGGCCCACGTCGCCATTGATGTGAGCGTCACCGCGGCAGTTTGCTTGGCTTCACTTTGCTTCGTGCTCATTGTCGTCTCCTACACGCACATCTTCCGGGCTGTGCTGAGGATGCCGGCAGCCGAGGGCCGGGCCAAAGCCTTCTCCACTTACCATCCTCATCTTGTTGTCATCGCTCTCTTTATCATAGCTTGTTTCTGTGGTTTCTTGAAACTACCTTCAGATTCCTCCTCAGCTCTGGACCTACTAGCTTCCGTGTTCTACACAGTGGTTCACCAAGCCCTGAACCATCTCACATACAGCCTGAGGAACCGGGACGTGAAGGCCGCCCTGTGTCTTCTCCTTGGGGAAATCTCTTCCCTCTTGAAGAGAAAATGCCCATTCCCCATATAATTAATTACACATCATTGTTACACATCATTAATATAAATGAATAGAATTATAAATACGTACGTATATACACGTGTGGGGCAGGGAGGGGGTAGAGAAAAGAGAGTGAGTCGGGGCGATGGGGAGGGGAGGGCGACTTGAGGAGAAGTGGGGCTTATTCTGGGATGGTCTCCTGGAGGAGGTGAGCCTTCAGTAGGACTTTTACATGACATGGTAGATGTGAAGAGGGAAGGTGTTTCAGAGCAGAGGCAGGATGTGGGAAAATATGACAGAATCATTCACTCAATCAGTAGTATTCATTGAAAACTTACTGTGTGCGTAGCCTGTATTTTTTGAGGTTTGTAATGGTATTTGCCAAGAGCTATGGGCCAGCTACTGTACTAAGCATTTGGGAGAGGTCAGTCAGTCCGCCAATCATATTCATTCATTCAGTCATTCAATTGTATTTATTGAGCGCTTACTGTGTGCAGAGCACTGTACTAAGCGCTTGGGAAGTACAAGTTAGCAACTTATAGAGACAGTCCCTACCCAACAGTGGGCTCACGGTCTAGAAGGGGGTGACAGAGAACAAAACAAAACATATTAACAAAATAAAATAAATAGAATAAATATATACAAATAAAATAAATAAATAAATAGAGTAATAAATACGTACAAACATATATACATATATACAGGTGCTGTAGGGAGGGGAAGGAGGTGAGGCGGAGGGGATGGGGGGGGGAAGGAGAGAGAAAGGAGGAGGGGGCTCAGTCTGGGAAGGCCTCCTGGAGGAGATGAGCTCTCAGTAGGGCTTTGAAGGGAGGAATAGAGCTAACTTGGCAGATGGGGGAGGGAGGGCATTCCAGGCCAGGGGGATGACGTGGGCTTACTGTGTGCAGAACACTGTACTAAGCACTTGAGAGAGTACGGCATAACAATATAACAGACACATTCCATGTCCACACAAGCTTACAGTCTACATTCTAGAATACAATACAATACAGTTGCTAGGCAGATTTCATGCTCGCAAGGAGTTTATTTTCTAGTCAAGGAAACTGACTGTAAGAGAAAATAGAAATAGGTGAAATAGCAGAGTATAAGGATTAATTAAGGATTTATTTACTGAACATTTGCTGTGTGAAAAGCACTCTACTAAGCACCTGAGAGAGTCCATGATAAAAATACAGACACATTCCCTGTCCACAGTGAGCTTACAATCTAGAGGGGGAGACAGATGTTAATGTAAATAAATTCATTAATTACAGATATGTACATAAGATATGGACATAAGTGCTATGGGGCTGGGGTTAGTATCATAGTGAGAAAAGTATCAGGGGATAAAAGCTCAAGTACATAGGTGACACAGTAATGAAAATCTAGGATAGAGAGATGAGAGATTAGTTCAGCGTGACTATAATTCAGTATTTTTGGTACAGTCTCTGCACACAGTAAGCTCTCAATAATCAATCAATCGTATTTATTGAGCTCTTACTGTTTGCACAGCACCGTACTAAGTGCTCGAGAAAGTACAATAAAACAGAGTCGGTAGAATAAATATGATAGTAATAATAAATTTGGTACCTTTTCAAGCACTTACTATCTGCCAAGCACTGTTCTAAATGTTGGCATAGATATAAGTTAATCAAGTTGGACGCAGTCCCTTTCCCACATGGGGCTCACACTCTTAATCCCCATTTTACAGGTGAGGTAACTGAAACCCGGAAAACTGAAGTGACTTGCCCAAGTTCACACAGCGAATTGGTGGTGGGTCTAGGATTAGAACCCAGATCCTATCATTAAATACCACTGATTGATTAATTAAGAGATTAGTCAGGGAAAACTTTCTGGAAGGGATGTAATAAGTAGAAGCCTGTGACCCAGTTCCTGCCGTAAAGAACATATGGGCCAAAGTGGATATTCAATCAATTGTATTTCTTGAGCGCTTACTATATGAAGAGCATTGTACTAGGTGCTTGGAAATAGAGACAATCCCTACCCAAAAATGGGCTCACAGTCTAGCAGAGTGGAGACAGACAACTGAACAAAATAAGTAGACAGACATCAGTAGCATAAATATAAATAAATAGAACTATATATATATATATATGTCACTAATAAAATTAATAGAATAATAAATATTTACATATATACATAAGTGCTGTGGGGCATGGAGGGGTGTAGAGCAGAGGAAGGAAGTCGGGGCAATGGGGAGGGGAGGGAGAGAAGAGAAGAAGGGGGCTCAGTCTGGGAAGGCCTCCTTGAGGAGGTGAGCTTTCAGTAAGGTATCCAAGGTCACCCTAAAACGACTCCAATAGGTAAGAGAGGAAAGAAATACTAAATCCTCCTCCCCTTCCCATCGCCCCGACTTCCACCCTCTGCTCTACACCCCTCCCCTGGGTTTTTCACACAGTAAATGCTCAGTAAATACGATTGAATTAATTAATCCGTACACTCTGCCGTTTCAACTGTTTCAATTTTCTCTTACAGTCTGTCTCCCTGACTCGAAAATATACTCCTTGATAGCATGAAACCAGTTTAGCAACTCTATTGTATTGTATTCTAGAATGTAAACTGTAACCTTGTGTGGACAGGGAAAGTGTCTGTTACACAATGTCATACTCTTGCAAGTGCTTAATACACAGTAAGCGCTCGGTGAATATGATTAGCTGGCTGACTGATCTCTCCCAAATGCTTACTACAGTACCTGGCTCATATTAAGCGCTTGCCACATACCATTACAAGCCCCCCAAAATACAGGCTATACACACAGTAAGTTTGCAACGAATACTACTGATTAAGTGAATGATTCTGTCATACTTTCCCACACCCTGCCTCTGCTCTGAAACACATTCCCTCTTCACATCTACCATGTCATGTCAAAGCCCTACTGAAGTCGGAGCGATGGGGAGGGGAGGAAGGGCTAAGGAAAAGGGAGTTCAGTTTAGGAAGGCCTCCTGGAAGAGGTGAGCTTTCAGTAATTTATCCAATGTCATCCCAAAACACCTCCAATAGGAGATAAGAGAGGAAATAAATACTAAAGACCCTCCCCAGAGGCGCCAAACTCTCAGTTGTTATAATAACAAATCTAAAGTTAAAGAAAACAGAATGAAGACAAGGAAATTGGCTTCTTCAAAAACGTTGGAATTCTCCCCATCGCTGCCTTCATATCTAGGTTCCTCAGGCTGTAGATGAGGGGTTTAATGACGTGGGGCACTACGGTATAGAACACGAACCACAGCAGGCCCAGGGTCGAGGGAAAGTCTGAGGGCGGTTTAAGTAGGCAAAAAAACCCACTGGAGAAAAACAGAGTGATGACGGTGACGTGCGGCAGGCAGGTAGAGAAGGATTTTGTCCGGCCTTCTTGGGAAGAGATGGTCCTCACTGTGGGGAAGACGCGGAAATGGGAAATGACTATAAAGAGGAAGCAAAAGAAGTCTAAAGTCGCAATGGCAATGAGCACGAACGCCTCTCTGAGGTCATCATTGGAGCAGGCGAGGGCCAGTAACTGGGTAAAGTCACAGAAAAAGTGACGGATCACGTTCGAGTCACCAAAAAACAAGAAAAATGTATTGGCAGTGTGCGTGAGGCCCAAGAAACCGCCCCAAAGCCAGAAGGCGGTGGCCATCTTCCCACAGACCCGGTGATTCATGACGACAACGTAGCACAGGGGATGGCAGATGGCCACGTATTGATCGTTCTGATCACTGTGATATCAACGTGAGGATGTTTATCTCTGTGGTGGCAAGTAAGACAAGAAAAAATACTTGGGTGACACAGTCACGGAAAGAGATGGAACTGTCGTTGGTCAGGGAGTTGTGGATGGATTGGATGATGGTGACGGAGACATCGAAGAAATTGAGGATGGACAAAGTCCTGAGGAAGAAGTACATGAGGGTGTGGAGGCTCCAGTCGAGGACGGTGACGGCAACGATGAGGAGATTCCCCGTCAGGGCCGCCAGGTAAACCGGGAAGAACAGCATGGAGTGGACCTGCTGCAGCTCCCAGACCCCCGAGAATCCCAGCAAGAGGAATTCCCTCACCACCGTGTAACTGGCCATTTCCCTTGAAGGTTTTTATTCCATTGCTTTTCCTAATATCGGGGAAGAAACAAATTGCTTCACCATCATCATCAAAGTAGCATAATAGAGAAGCAGCGTGGCCAAATGGAAAAAAAACCACAGTCTTGGAAGTCGAAGATCTGGATTCTAAATCCGACTCCACCACGTGTCTGCTGTTTGACCTTCACTTCTCTGTGGCTTAGTTACCTCATCTGTAAATATATCAGTGGAATTTATTAAGCGTTTACTATGTGCCGCAGACTGTCCTGATTGCTTCGGGAAATAAAGTGGGATTAAGACAGTGAATCCCATGTCGGAATGGGACTGTGTCCAACCTGATTACCTTATATATAGTTACCTCATCTATAAGACAGGAATTCATTCATTAATTCAATCGCATTTTTTGAGAGCTAACTGTGTGCAGAGCAATGTACCAAGCGCTTGGAGAGTACAATTCGGCAACAAATAGAGACAATCCTTACCCAACAGCTTGCTTTCTCTCCTACTTCGACTACGAGACTATGTTTGACAGGAAGACCTCCGCTCTCTCGACCCCATCCATCTTTCTCAGAGCATCACACCCTACCTCGCTCCCCTATCCTCTCTACCCAACCTTGATGACCAGATTACTGCATTCAACTCCATCCTCCCTACTGAGTTCAACTCGCTCGCTCCCCTCCCTTCGCCTCTCTCGTACCACTAACCCACAGCCTTGGATCACTCCCACTGTCTGCCTCCTTCGCTCCTATGCTCGAGCTGCTGAACGTTGTTGGCGAAAGTCTAAACACGAAGCCAACCTTGCTCACTTCAAGTTTATCCTTAAATGCCTTAACTCTCCACTGTCAGGAAAAACTATTTCTCCCCTCTTATTGACACCAATGCCCATCATCCTCGTCAGCTTTTCCTTACATTTAACTCCCTTTTCAGGCCCCCAGTTCCTCCCCCTCCTCCTTCCTTTACCCTCAACGATCTGGCCTCCTACTTCATTAGTAAAATTAACTCTATCAGGTCTGAGCTCCCCAAAGTCACCCCTCCCCCTTCTCCATCTCCCCCGCTCTCAACCCACTCTGCTACTCTCCCATCCTTCCCAGCACTATCCTCAGATGAGATCTCCTACCTCCTCTCAAGTGTTACTCCATCCACCTGTGCTTCGGATCCCATTCCCTCTCATCTTATCATATCTCTAGCCTCATCCCTCCTCCCCTCCTTAACTTCCATCTTTAACCGCTCACTCTCCACTGGTTCATTCCCCTCTGCCTTTAAACATGCCCAAGTCTCCCCCATCCTAAAAAAATCCCTCTCTTGACCCCGCCTTCCCTTCTAGTTATCGCCGTATCTACCTCCTACCCTTCTTTTCCAAAATCCTTGAACGAGTCGCATACACCCGCTGCCTCGAATTCCCTAACGCCAACTCTCTCCTTGACCCCCTCCAATCTGGCTTCCGTCCCCTATACTCCACCGAAGTCGCCAGTGACCGCCTTCTTTCCAAATCCAATGGCTCCTACTCTATCCTAATCCTCCTCGGCATCTCAGCTGACTTCGACACTGTGGACCACCCCCTTCTTCTCAACACGCTATCCAACCTTGACTGCACAGAGTCCGTGATCTCCTGGTTCTCCTCTTATCCCTCCAGCCGTTCATTTTCAGTCTCGTTTGCGGGCTCCTCCTACCCCTCCCATCCCCTTATTGTAGGGGTTCATCATCATCAATCATATTTATTGAGCGCTTACTATGTTCAGAGTACTGTACTAAGCGCTTGGGAAGTGCAAATTGGCAACATATAGAGACAGTCCCTACCCAACAGTGGGCTCACAGTCTAAAAGGGGGAGACAGAGAACAAAACCAAGCATACTAACTAAATAAAATAAATAGAATAGATATGTACAAGTAAAATAAATAAATAAATAATAGAGCAATAAATATGTACAAACATATATACATATATACAGGTGCTGTGGGGAAGGGAAGGAGGTAAGATGGGGGATGGAGAGGGGGACGAGGGGGAGAGGAAGGGAGGGGCTCAGTCTGGGAAGGCCTCCTGGAGGAGGTGAGCTCTCAGTAGGGCCTTGAAGAGAGGAAGAGAGCTAGCTTGGCGGATGGGCAGAGGGAGGGCATTCCAGGCCCGGGGGACGACGTGGGCCGGGGGTCGATGGCGGGACAGGCGAGAACAAGGTACGGTGAGGGGATTAGCGGTGGAGGAGCGGAGGGTGCGGGCTGGGCTGTAGAAGGAGAGAAGGGAGGTGAGGTAAGAGGGGGCGAGGTGATGGAGAGCCTTGAAGCCCAGGGTGAGGAGTTTCTGCCTGATGCGTAGATTGATTGGTAGCCACTGGCGATTTTTGAGGAGGGGAGTAATATGCCCAGAGCGTTTCTGGACAAATATAATCCGGGCAGCAGCATGAAGTATGGATTGAAGTGGAGAGAGACACGAGGATGGGAGATCAGAGAGAAGGCTGATGCAGTAGTCCAGATGGGATAGGATGAGAGCTTGAACGAGCAGGGTAGCGGTATGGATGGAGAGGAAAGGGCGGATCTTGGCAATGTTGCGGAGCTGAGACCGGCAGGTTTTGGTGACGGCTTGGATGTGAGGGGTGAGTGAGAGAGCGGAGTCGAGGATGACACCAAGGTTGCGGGTTTGTGAGACGGGAAGGATGGTAGTGAGGTCAACAGAGATGGGAAAGTCAGGTAGAGGACAAGGTTTGGGAGGGAAGACAAGGAGTTCAGTCTTCGACATGTTGAGCTTTAGGTGGCCGGGAGACATCCAGATGGAGATGTCCTGAAGGCAGGAGGAGATGCGAGCCTGGAGAGAGGGGGAGAGAGCAGGGGAAGAGATGTAGATCTTGGTGTCATCAGCGTAGAGATGATAGTTGAAGCCGTGGGAGCGAATGAGGTCACCAAGGGAGTGCGTGTAGATCGAGAACAGAAGGGGACCAAGCACTGAACCTTGGGGAACCCCCATAGTAAGAGGATGGGAGGGGGAGGAGGAGCCTGCAAAAGAGACTGAGAATGAACGACCGGAGAGGTAAGAGGAGAACGAGGAGAGGACGGAGTCTGTGAAGCCAAGGTCAGATAGCGTGTTGAGGAGAAGGGGGTGGTCCACAGTGTCGAAGGCAGCAGAGAGGTCGAGGAGGATTAGGACAGAGTATGAGCCGTTGGATTTTGCAAGCAGGAGGTCATTGGTGACCTTTGAGAGGACAGTTTCCGTGGAATGTAGGTGAGGGAAGCCAGACTGGAGGGGGTCGAGGAGAGAGTTATCGTTGAGGAATTCTAGGCAGCGCGTGTAGACAACTCGTTCAAGGAGTTTGGAAAGGAATGGTAGGAGGGATATGGGGCGATAACTAGAAGGTGAGGTGGGGTCAAGAGAGGGTTTCTTTAGGATGGGAGAGACATGGGCATGTTTGAAGGCAGAAGGGAAGGAACCAGTGGAGAGTGAGAGGTTGAAGATGGAAGTTAAGGAGGGGAGAAGGGATGGAGCGAGAGATTTCATGAGATGAGAGGAAATGGGGTCAGAAGCACAGGTGGCCGGAGTAGCACTTGAGAGGAGGGAGGAGAGCTCCTCTGAGGATATTGCTTGGAAAGATGGGAGAGTAGCAGACAGTGTTGAGAGCCGGGGGGTTGGAGAAGGGGGGGAAGTGACTTTGGGGAGTTCGGACCTGATGGATTTAATTTTGTTAATGAAGTAGGAGGCCAGATCGTTGGGGGTGAGGGAAGGAGGAGGGGGAGGAACCGGGGGCCTGAGAAGGGAGTTGAATGTACGAAAGAGCTAGCGGGGGTGATGGGCATGGGTGTCAATGAGGGAGGAGAAATAGCTTTGTCTGGCAGAAGAGAGGGTTGTGTTAAGGCAGGACAGGATAAACATGAAGTGAACGAGGTTGGCATGGTGTTTAGACTTTCGCCAGCAGCGTTCGGCAGCTCGAGCATAAGAGCGAAGGAGGCGGACAGTGGCAGTGATCCAGGGCTGTGGGTTAGTGGTACGAGAGCGGCGAAGGGAAAGGGGAGCGAGTGAGTCTAGCTGAGTAGAAAGAGTAGAGGTGAAAGCAGTAATCTGATCATCAAGGCTGGGTAGAGAGGAGAGGGCGGCGAGGTGGGGTGTGAGGCGCTCCGAAAGATGGGTGGGGTCCAGAGAGCGGAGATCTCTGTGAGGGAGTAATACGGATTTACAGGGGAAAGGAGTGTGAGTGAGGAGGCAGGTGAGAAGATTATGATCAGAGAGAGGGATTTCAGAGTTGGTGAGGGTGGACACAGTGCAGCGATAGGAGATGATGAGGTCGAGGGTATGACCAAGTTGGTGAGTGGGTGAGGTGGGGTGGTGGAAGAGTTTGGCAGCGTCAAGGAGAGATATAAAGCGGGCGGCAGAGGAGTCGTTAGGGATATCCATGTGGATATTGAAGTCTCCGAGGATCAGAGTGGGCATGGAGAAGGAGAGAAGGAATGTGAGGAAGGGGTCAAAGTCGTTAAAGAAGTTGGAAGTGGGGCCGGGAGGGCGGTAGATGACGGCTACAAGAATCTGGAGGGGGTGGTAGAGGCGAATAATGTGGGCTTCAAAGGAAGGGAAGGAAAGGGAAGGGGGAGGATGGATAGTGCGAAAGCGACATTGGGGGGCGAGAAGGAAACCGACACCTCCTCCTTTTCTGGTGAGTCTGGGGGAGTGGGAGAAGAAGAGGCCTGCACTGGAGAGAGCAGCAGAAGAGACCGTGTCATCTGGAGACAGCCATGTTTCAATTAGGGCGAGGAGGAGTAGAGAGCTGGAAAGGAATAGGTCCAGGATGAAAGGGATCTTTCTTAAAACGGAGCAGGGGTTCCAGAGGCCACACTTGGCAGCAGCTGTCTAGGAAGGGGAGGGAGAGGGAAGGGTGCGAGGGGTGGGGAGGGTTTGGATTGGGATGAGTTGGCGGCACCTGGGCGGGGAGAATGGAAAGGGGGGTGGCGATGGGAAAGGAGAACTGGGACGGGGTGGCGGCGGGGAGAAGGGGAGGGAGGGGGCCCGGAGGGAGGATTCGAGGACTGGCGCTGGTACAGAGGGATCCTTGGTAGGGGGTGAGGGGGAGTGGTCTTTGTGGGGGAGAGGGAGGAAAAAAGCCGGGTGGAAGAGGGGAAGGGGAAGGTGAGGAATGGGAATGGCAGTTGGGAGCAAAGGAATTGAAAGTTCATGGTGAGGTCAGCAGGACGAGTGACAGTACAGCGGGAGGTTAACAATTGAGATGCAGAAGCAGTAAAACAGTAGCAATGATATAAGTAGGCGATGGCATCACAGGGTGTAGTTAATCAATATGCTATGGCAATAATAAAATTGGCAGATAATGTCACAGAGAGCAGATACAAAATATTAAGTGCTGGAGTAGGGTGGGCCTGTTAAGGGGGGTCAGGGAGCAGAGATACCTTGGGAGAGGAGCGAACTAGCATGGGAGGGCTGAGTAGGTGCGAATGAGGTTGTCGTTAATGTAACATGGTGCTAACAAGGGCTATTTACCTGGGGTGGTGGGGGGGAGAGTCAGTCAGGACGGGACCGGGAAGGGAGGGATGAGAGGCACTTTAAGGAAGGTCACCTAAATTGGGGGAGGTTGAAGCAGTGGGCGTCTGTGGGGGCGCTGTGATGGCGGGCAGGCGGGCCTCTTGGGATCGGAGTCCCGGGCGTCTATGGCGGCGCTCTGAGGAGAGGATCTTTCCGGGAGCAGCAAGGCCGCGCGGTGTGATGGCGGGCGGGCCTCTCAGGAACGGAGTTCCTCAAGGGTCAGTTCCTGGTCCCCTTCTGTTCTCTATCTACACTCACTCCCTTGGTGAACTCATTCGCTCCCATGGCTTCAACTATCATCTCTACGCTGATGACCCCCAAATCTACTTCTCTGCCCCTGTTCTCTCTCTCTCCCCCCAGGCTCGTATCCCCCCCTTCCTTCAGGACATCTCTATCTGGATGTCTGCCCACCATCTGAAACTCAGTATGTCAAAGACTGAACTCCATATCTTCCTCCCCAAACACTGCCCTCTCCCTGACTTTCCTGTCACTGTAGATCGCACTACCATCCTTCCAGTCTCGCAAACCCCCAACCTTGGTGTCATCCTCGACTCCCCTCTCTCATTCACCCCACACATCCTATCCGTACCAACACCTCCGGTCTCACCACCGCAACATTTCCAAGATCCGTCCTTTCCTCTCCATCCAAACCACTACCTTGATGGTTCAGTCTGTCATCCTATCCCGACTGGATTACTGCATCAGGCTCCTCTCTGATCTCCAATCCTCTTGTCTTTTCCCACTTCAGTCTATACTTCACTCTGCTGCCCGGATTATTTTTGTGCAGAAACGCTCTGGGAATGTTGCTCCCCTCCTCAAAAATCTCCAGTGGCTGCCTGTCAACCTACTAGTCAAGCAAAAACTCCTCGCTCTCGGCCTCAAGGCTCTCTATCACCTCTCCCCCTCCTACCTCACCGCTCTTCTCTCCTTGTACAGCCCATCCCGCACCCTCCGCTCCTCTGCTGCTAACCTCCTCACTGTGCCTCGTTCTTCCCTCTCCCGTCGTAGACCCCCAGCCCACATCATTCCACTAGCCTGGAATGCCCTCTCTCCACACATCCACCAAACTAGCTCTCTTCCTTCCTTCAAAGCCCTACTGAGAGCTCACCTGCTCGAGGAGGCCTTCTCAGACTGAACCCCCTTTTTCCTCTCCTCCTCCCCATCCCGCTCCGCCGTACCTCCTTCCCCTCGCCACAGCACCTGTATATATATTTGTACAGATTTAGTACTCTATTTATTTTACATGTACATATTTACAATTCTATTTCTTTTGTTAAGGATGAGCATATAGCTTTAATTCTAATTGTTCTGACGATTTTGACACCTGTCTACATGTATTGTTGTCTGTCTCCCCTTTCTAGACTGTGACCCCGTTGTTGGCTAGGTATCGCCTTTATATTTTGCCGACTTGTACTCCCCAAGCGTTTGGTACAGTGCTCTTTACACAGTAAGCACTCAAAAAATACGATTGATTGAATGAATGAACCGTTTCCGACCTGCTAATCTGGTATCTACCCCAGCTTGGCTCTTAGTGAGTGCTTAACGAATGGCACAAAATTATTATTATCTACACAATGCTAAGGAAAGTTATAAATGCATGTTTTAAGGGTGGTGTGTTGGGCTAATGTGGTTCAGGGTGTTGGAGGTTAGTCAATCAATGATATTAATTGGGCACTTACTGTATGTAGAGCCCTGAACTAAAGGTATGTGGGGGTATGATACAACAGAATGGGTAGACATGTTCCCTGCCTACAGTGAGGAGCAGTATGGCCTAGTGTATAGAGCACAGGCTTGGGAGTCAGAGGACGTGGGTTCTAATCCTGTATCTGCCACTTATCTGCTGTGTGACCTTGAGCAAGCCTCTTAACTTCTCTGTGCCTCAATTACCTCATATGTAAAATGGGGATTAAGACTGTGAGCCCCACATGGGACAACCTAGTTGGCTTGTATCTACACCAGCGCTTTGAACAGTGTAAGCGCTTAACATAAACCATGATCATCATCATTAATCCCCATTTTACAGATGAGGGAACTGAGGACCAGAGAAGTGAAGTGATTGCTCAAGGTCACACAGCATACAAGTGGTGGAGGCTGGATTAGTTAGTACGGGTCCTTCTGACTCCAAGTCCCGGGCTCTGCCCTCTGGACCACATTGCTTCTCCCTTTACATCCCAGCTCACTCTCTGAATTCCCCATTGACTATCCCACTTCCCACCCTCCGATTCTACCCTTACAATTTTCCCTACCACAGCTCTCTCCACCTTCGAATCCCTTCTGACGTTCCACCTTCTTTAGAAGACATTCCCTGATTAATTTTTCTTCTTTCTGGCTCAAAACCGCCCAACTACCATCTCGGCAGTTTTGTACCTTCTCAGAACCTTTACGACATCTTCTACCTCTAATATACTCTCCCCAGTGTTTCGTGTGATGCTCTGTCCAGAGCAGATTGTCAGTAAATTGTACTAATATTTTGGTTGATTCAAATGGGAGAAGAACTGCTCTCTAATGATTAGAGCCCGGGCCTGGATGTCATAGGTGCCTGGGTTCTAATCCCATTTCGGCCACCTGTCTGCCGTGTGACTTTGGGCAAGTCACTTCACTTCTCTGCTCTAGTTGCCTCATCTGTAAATCAATCCATGGTATTTATTGAGCGCTTATTATGTGCAGAACACTGTACTAAGCGCTTGGGGGAGTACAATGGGATTAAGACTGTATACCCCATGTAGGACAGAGACGGCTCATTCATTCAATCGTACTCATTGAGTGCTTACTGTGTGCAGAGCACTGTCCTAAACCCTTGGGAAGTACAATTCATCAACAGAGACAGTCCCTGCCCACGACGGGCTCACAGTCTAGAAGGTGGGAACAGACATCAAAACAAGTAAACAGGCATCAGTAGCATCAATATAAATGAAAAGAAGTACAGATACACATCATTCATAAGACATAAATAAGATTATAATTATAAATACGTACCTGTGTGAAGAGGGGGTAGAGCAGAGGGAGCGACTAGAGGTGACGGGGAGGGGAGGGGGAGCAGAGGAAAAGGGGGGCTCCATCTGGGAAGGCATACTGGAGGAGATGAGCTCTCAGTAGGGCTTTGAAGGGGGTAAGTATGCTAGTTTGGTGGATTTGTGGAGGGAGGGCGTTCCAGACCAGAAGTAGGCCATGGGACTCACACCTGATTACCTTGCATCTACCCCAACGCTTAGAACACTCCCCAGAACACGTTAAGCATTTAATCAATACCATTAAAAAATGGAGTTTCAGTGAAAGGAAATTATGGAGACATACGCTGAAGGTTGTAAGCAGGATCCCAGGAAGCTACTACGGTGCTTCTATCCCCTTTCCTCAGTCCCTTAAAAGATGCTCGTTATATGTTAAAGGAAAATCAGTCCCATTCCTTTCAGAGACACGATTCTACTCTCTGAACACCAGAGAGCAGCCTTGTTTAGGTTGTCTTGGAAACGGGTGACATTCTAAACCTCTTGGTAGAGGCACAGAGCTCTGAAGAAAGATAGTTTTTTTTTCCCATGGGTGAAAAGGACACGGTCATCTGTCCCCATGGGCTTGCCTGGATGAATAATAATCGGGGTGTTTGTTTAGCGCTTACTATGTGCCAAGTTCCGTACTATGTCCCGGGATCAATACAAGGTAATCAGGTCGGACACAGTTCCTGTCCCACCTGGGGCTCACGGTCATAATCCCCACATTACAGATGAGAAAACTGAGACACAGAGAAGTGAAGTGACTTGCCCAAAGTCACACAGTAGACGAGTAAAAGATATGGGATTAGAACCCGGATCTTTCTGCAGGGATGAGTTGAGGATAATTTCAAGGTTACAGGCTTGTGAGACAGGGAGGGTCATGGTATTGTCTACGGGGTTTGTGTGGGAATATTCATTCATTCATTCAATCGTACTTGTTGAGCACTTACTATATGCACAGCACTGTAATAAACGCTTGGAAAGTACAGTTCAGCAATAAAGAGAGACATTCTCTGCCTATACCAGGTTTATAGTCTAGAAGTGGAGAGTGAGACATCAGAACAAGTAAATAAGCATCAATAATACTAATAATGAGATATATATATATATATAATAATTATATATATATATATACATATATATAGATATATATATATCATCAAAAACAAGTAAAAAGGCAAGTTGAGGTCAATGGATGGAAAACTGACAGAGAAGTGATGGAGTAATTAATGCCCTCGAAAAATAACAGAAGGAAAAATACACACAGTATAAAAGCAAACAAACCTGGAATCATCATCATCATCAATCGTATTTATTGAGCGCTTACTATGTGCAGAGCACTGTACTAAGCGCTTGGGAAGTACAAATTGGCAACAGATAGAGACAGTCCCTACCCAACAGTGGGCTCACAGTCTAAAAGGGGGAGACAGAGAACAAAACCAAACATACTAACAAAAGAAAATAAATAGAATAGATATGTACAAGTAAAATAAATAAATAAATAGAGTAATAAATATGTACAAACCTATATGCATATATACAGGTGTTGTGGGGAAGGGAAGGAGGTAAGATGGGGGGATGGAGAGGGGGACGAGGGGGAGAGGAAGGAATGGGCTCAATCTGGGAAGGCCTCCTGGAGGAGGTGAGCTCTCAGTAGGGTCTTGAAGGGAGGAAGAGAGCTAGCTTGGCGGATGCGGAGAGGGAGGGCATTCCAGGCCCGGAGGATGGCGTGGGCCGGGGGTCGATGGCGGGACAGGCGAGAACGAGGTACGGTGAGGGGATTAGCGGTGGAGGAGCGGAGGGTGCGGGCTGGGCTGTAGAAGGAGAGAAGGGAGGTGAAGTAGGAGGGGGCGAGGTGATGGAGAGCCTTGAAGCCCAGGGTGAGGAGTTTCTGCCTGATGCGCAGATTGATAGGTAGCCACTGGCGATTTTTGAGGAGGGGAGTAATATGCCCAGAGCGTTTCTGGACAAAGATAATCCGGGCAGCAGCATGAAATATGGATTGAAGTGGAGAGAGACACGAGGATGGGAGATCAGAGAGAAGGCTGATGCAGTAGTCCAGACGGGATAGGATGAGAGCTTGAATGAGCAGGGTAGCGGTATGGATGGAGAGGAAAGGGCGGATCTTGGCAATGTTGCGGAGCTGAGACCGGCAGGTTTTGGTGACGGCTTGGATGTGAGGGGTGAATGAGAGAGCGGAGTCGAGGATGACACCAAGGTTGCGGGCTTGTGAGACGGGAAGGATGGTAGTGCCGTCAACAGAGATGGGAAAGTCAGGGAGAGGACAAGGTTTGGGAGGGAAGACAAGGAGTTCAGTCTTCGACATGCTGAGCTTTAGGTGGCGGGCAGACATCCAGATGGAGATGTCCTGAAGGCAGGAAGAGATGCGAGCCTGGAGAGAGGGGGAGAGAGCAGGGGCAGAGATCTATATCTTGGTGTCATCAGCGTAGAGATGATAGTTGAAGCCGTGGGAGCGAATGAGGTCACCAAGGGAGTGCGTGTAGATCGAGAACAGAAGGGGACCAAGCACTGAACCTTGGGGAACCCCCACAGTAAGAGGATGGGAGGGGGAAGAGGAGCCTGCAAAAGAGACTGAGAATGAACGAGCGGAGAGGTAAGAGGCGAACGAGGAGAGGACGGAGTCTGTGAAGCCAAGGTCAGATAGCATGTTGAGGAGAACGGGGTGGTCCACGGTGTCGAAGGCAGCAGAGAGGTCGAGGAGGATTAGGACAGAGGACAGAGTGAAATCTGATTAGGACACTGAGGACAGAGTGAAAGCAAACAAAACTGGAATCTGACTAGGACACTGAGGACAGAGGGGCGGAGACGGAAGATCAGATACAATGCCTGTCCTCTATGAGGCTCTTATTCTTAGAGGGCAGGAGAAAAGGTATCTTATCTCCATTTTCCAGAGGAGGACGTGTGCCGGAGAAGTTAAGGGACTTGTCTAAAGTCACACACACAATATGCCTGAGGCAGAAGAAAGAGTAGAATTTGGTCTTCTGACTTCCAGTCCAACACTTGTTCCCCTCTGCCATGACGCCTCCCTAATGAAACACAAATGAACGATATTTTTCTTTTTCAGAACAGTTTCCCCCCAAAGAATTTCCTTAGGGCCGCCATAATGTCCTTGTTCCTCAGGCTGTAGATGAGGCGGTTCAGGGTCGGGGTCACCACGGTGTAGAACCGGACACCAGCAGGTCCAACGCTGACGGGGAGTCTGAGGTTGGCTTTATGTGGGAAAAAACCCAGTGGACAAAAATATGGTTATCACAGCGAGATGGGGCAGGCAGGTGGAGAATGCTTTGGTTCTGTCCTGCACGGATGGGATCCTTAGCACGGTGGAGAAGATATGGAAATAGGAAACCCCCATGAAAAAGAAGCAGCCGAAATCCACCGTGACGCTAACGCCTATCTGGACGACCTCTGGCACGATGGAGGGAGAGAAGGACAGGGTTAATAACTGGGGGATAATAAGAATAATAATAATGATGGCATTTGTTCAGCGCTTACTATGTGCAAGACACTGTTCTAAGCTCTTGGGAGGATACAAGGTGATCAGGTTGTCCCACGTGGGGCTCAAAATCTTCATCCCCATTTTACAGATGAGGTAATTGAGGCCCAGAGAAGTTAAATGACTTGCCCAAAGTCACACAGCTGACAGGTGGCAGAGCCGGGATTTGAACCCATGACCTCTGGCTCCCTAGCCCGGGCTCTCAGAACTGTCGAATCATGTTGGAGTTGCAAAAGGGCGAGAGAAAGATGTTGACGGTGTACACAACACCAGAGAGAGCCCCGCTGAGCCAAAAGGCGGAGGCCACCTTCCCACAGACCCCTCAGTCCATGGTGATCTCATAGACCAGGGGGCGGCAGATGGCCACGTAGCAGTCGTAGGACATCGCAGTGAACAGGGCGATCGCCAGTGAAGTAAAACAAGCGAAGAAATAGAGTTAGTGTCCCAAGTTGACCCTGGAGTACCGACCATCTCAAGGTCAAATGATATCTCGGGGCCTCCTGGGCCAGCAGGCGGAACTCTGAAGTGAAGGTGGGATACCGCCCCCAAAACCAAAACTGCTAGATTGACAGTCCAAGCTGGAAATACAGAAGGCGTCCTTCAATCCCCCACCCGTGCCAATCAAATTAGGTATGGAGGAGGGGGGAGGGCAGAGATTGGATAAACTCAGGCCGGAAGCTGGAATGGCCTAAGAGTGCAGGTGTTAAATCCCTGCAGTTTCTGGCGCTTTGTGCAGAGGATCGAGACCTGCATCAGATGGCTGCAGGGCGCCTCTGTACAGAGCGTGAGAAGCTCGCTCTGCCCGCACAAAGTGAGGAGCCTCCCCCTCCCATTCCCTTACTGTAGGGGTTCCTCAAGGGCCAGTTCTTGGTCCCCTTCTGTTCTCTATCTACTCTCACTTTCTTGAACTCATTCGTTCCCATAGCTTCAACTATAATCTCTACGCTAATGATACCCAAATCTGTTATTTGGGGAGGAGGAGCCCAAGAAGGAGACTGAGAATGAACAGCTGGAGAGATTAGAGGAGAACCAGGAGAGGACGGAGTCTGTGAAGCCAAGGATGGATAGCTTGTTGAGGAGAAGTGGGTGGTCCACAGTGTCAAAGGCAGCTGCTCTATCTCCCTCCCTCCAGGTTCATATCTCCTGCCTTCAGGACATCTCCATCTGGATGTCTGCCTGCCTCCTAAAACTCAATATGTCCAAGACTGAGCTCCTTATCTTCCCTCCCAAACCCTGTCCTCTCCCTGACTTTCCCGTCACTTTAGACGGCACTACCATCCTTCCCGTCTCACAAACCAGCAACCTTGGTGTCATTCTCGATTCCGCTCTCTCATTCACCCCACACATCCAATCCGTCACCCAAACCTGCGGGTCTTACCTCCAGAACATCGCCAAGATCCGCCCTTTGCTCTCCATCCAAACCGCTACCTTGATGGTTCAATCTGTCATCCTATCCCGACTGGATTACTGCATCAGCCTCCTCTCTGATCTCCAATTCTCCTGTCTCTTCCCACTTCAGTCTATACTTCACTCAGCTGCCTGGATTATTTTTGTGCAGAAACGCTCTGGGAACGTTACTCCCCTCCTCAAAAATCTCCAGTGGCTGCCTGTCAACCTACGAGTCAAGCAAAAACTCCTCACTCTCGGCTTCAAGGCTCTCCATCACCTCTCCCCCTCCTACCTCACCTCCCTTCTCTCCTTGTACAGCCCAACCCGCACCCTCCGCTCCTGTGCCACTAACCTCCTCACTGTTCCTCGTTCTCCCCTCTCCCGCCGTCGACCCCCGGCCCACCTCATTCTGCTAGTCTGGAATGCCCTCCCTCCGCACATCCGCCAACGAGCTCTCTCCCCCCGTTCAAAGCCCTATTGAAAGCTCACCTCCTCCAGGTCCCTTCCCAGACTGAGCCCCCTTTTTCCTCTCCTCCACCCCATCCCTTCTCCTCTGCCCTACCTCCTTTCCTTCCCCACAGCACTTGTATATATTTGTGCAGGTTTATTACTCTATTTATTTTACTAGTACATATTTACTATTCTATTTATATTATTAATGATGTGTATATAGCTGTAATTCTATTTATTCTGACTGTATTAACACCTGTCTACGTGTTTTGTTTTGTTGTCTGTCTCCCCCTTCTAGACTGTGAGCTTGTTGTTGGGTAGGGACCGACTATATATGTTGCCAACCTGTACTTCCCAAGCGCTTAGTACAGTGCTCTGGACACAGTGAGCGCTCAATAAATGCGATTGAATTAATGAATGAATGACTGTCTACCAACTCTGTTATATTGTTCTACTGGGCTATCCCAAGCACTTAGTACAGTGCTCTACACTTACTGTGGTAAGTTCTCAATAAATGCCATTAATTCGTTGATTGATCCCTGCCCTCAATGAGTAAGACTGTGAGCCCCACGTGGGACAACCTGATTAACCTGTATCTCCCCCAGCACTCAGAACAGACCTTGGCACATAGTAAGTGCTTAACAAGTATTGTTATTATTATTATTATTATTATTCTCTGTGCCTCAGTTACCTCATCGGTAAAATCGGGAGTAGAACTGTGAGCCCCACGTGGGACAACCTGATAATTTTAGTTGCTAACCCAGTGCTAAGAACACTGCTTGGTACATAGAAAGCACTTAACAAATGCCATCATCATAAAGGGGGCAAGTCCAAGTGTAAGGGTGAAGCAGAAGGGAGTGGGAGAAGTGGAAATGAGGGCTTAGTTGGGGGGAGGAGGAGAAGGGCCTTCAATAAGGCAGAGCGAGGGTAAGTCGTACGGGAAGAGGGAGGGAATTACTGGCAAGGGAGAGGGCTTGGTTCATTCACTCATTCATTCAATCATTCACTCAATAGTATTTATTGAATACTTACTGAATGCAAAGCACTGAACTATGCGCTTCGGAGAGTACACCATAACAATAAACAGGCATATTCCCTGACCATAACATGCTTTCGGTCTAGAGGGGGAGACAGACATCAATATCAATAAATAAATTTACAGATATGTACATAAATGCTATGGGGCTGGGAAGGGAGTGAATAAAGGGATCAAGTCTGGGCGATGCAGAAGGTATCGGGAGAAGAGAAAAGGAGGGCTTACTCAGGAAAGTCCTCTTGGAGGAGAAGAGCGTTCAATAAGGCTTTGAAGTGGGGCAGTAATTGGTGAGAAAAACAGGTTTCCTTTCTTTGCCCCGCAGGTCCTCCAATTTGTGACTTTTGGGGGCCCATGTGGGCTGGGAAAGGGGAAAGGAAATGATGCTGTGGGTGTCACACCACAGTAAGGACAGGAAATAATAAAATCTCATTTTTTGCATAGTACCTTTAGCTTTCCAAAGCATTTTCACCCAAGTGACCTCATTTTAGCCTCACAAGAGACGGGAGTCAGAAGGACCTGGGTTCCAATCCCGACTCTGACTCTTGTTTCCTTGTGTGACCTTGGGTAAGTCACTTCAGTTCTCAGTGCCTCAGTTACTATATATGTAAAAATGGGTTTTAGGATTGTGAGCCCCTGTTAGGATTGTGAGCCCCACGTGGAACAGTGACTGGTTCCAAACCGATTATCTTGTAACTAACTAAGCATTTAGTACAGTGCTTGACACATAGTAAGCAATTAACAAGTACCATCACTATCATCGTCATTATCATCTGGAAAATGGGGATTAAGACTGTAAACTCATGTGGGACATGGACTGTGTCCAACCTGATTAGCTTGTATCTTCCATAGCATATAGAAAAGTGTCTGGCACCTAGATAGTGCTTAACAATACCATAAAAAATAAAAGAATGGCCACTGTGGTCAGGGAAGTGTGTGGAATCTGAGAGATCAGTGAAGGGTGAGGAGAGAGAGAAGAGATTGGGGGAGATCGGTGCAGGATGAGGGGGCTAAGAAACATCTCAGGGGGCCCCTGGAATCCTCCCCAGGGCGTCTTCCATGTCGCGCTGTAAAGGAAGGGTTTCAGGGTGGGAGGCACCACGGCGTAGAACAAGGACACCAGCAGGTCCAGTGTCGAGTGGAAGTCTGACGCGGGCTTGAAGTAGGCAATGGCTGCAGTCTAGAGGAAGATGGTGAGGCAGGCAGGTGGAGAAGTTTTAGGCCCGGTCCTCGGAGGCCGGCATTCTCAACACGACCCGGAAGATGTGCAAACTGGCAACAACGGTGACACTGGTATCGATGACAAAGTGCGTCCCAGAACGAGAGGCCTTCAGCAGGGAGCGGACATCACAGAAGAACTGCTGGACCTCGTGGAGTACACAGAAGCCTAAGGAGAACGTCCCGACTGTGTACACTGCCCCAAACAGCTCCGCGCTGAGCCCGGAGGCCGCAGCCATTTTTACGCAGGTCCCTTGGTCGATGATGTCCCCATTGCGGTCTCAGGACATCGCCTTGAGCAGAAACAGCTCGGAGCCGGCAAACAGGACCACCAGGAAAACCTGAGACACACAGCCCCAATAACAGATTGAACGTTGGTTTGTCAAGTTGTTGTGGATGGATTTGGGGACAGTGACTGAGATGAAGTAGAGGTCAATGAGGGACAGGTACCTGAGGAAGAAGTTCATGGGGGTGTGGAGGCACCTGTCAAGAGCGGTGATGGCGACGACGAGCAAATTCCCCGTCAAGCCGCCAGATAGACCAGAAGGAACAGCGAGGCACCTGACAGCTGCAGCTCCCGGACCTCCGAGAAACTAAGGAGCAGGAATTCTGTCACAACTGTGATACTGCCCATTTTCATGTAGAATCTGCAGGTTGTCTGAATAGGCACAAAGAGGAGATTTATTTCCTCAAAGAAATCTGAAAAATCTCTACTATAAAATGGGGATTTAAGAATGTTCCATGATGGTGATAATGGTATTTGTTAAGCACTTACTATGTGCCTAACACTGTTCTAAGCACTGGGGTAGTTACAAGGTAATCAGGTTGTCCCACGTGGGGCTCACAGTCTTAATCCCCATTTTACAGATGAGGTAACTGAGGTCCAGAGAAGTGAAGTGACTTGCCCAAGGTCACACAGCAGGCAAGTGGTGGAGGCGGGATTAGAACCCACCTCCTCAGACTCCCAAACCCGTGCCATTTCCACTAAGTCACGCTTCTTCTCTATGTGGAACATGAACTGTGTCCAATCCAATTTGCTTTTATCTACCCCAGAGCCCAGTACAGGGCCTGACACATAGTAAGCACCTAGCAATTATCACAACTATTAATATTATATTACAACAAGCAGCATGAGGAACCTGGAAAGAGGTGTTTTCTCACCGCCATCACCCTACCCAGCCCCCGCCCGACTCAGAATCACCGGAGCACTCTCTGTCGTCGTCCCTTCTTGCGCATTTGTGGCAGTGACGGGAAAGGCTCTGTGACGTAACCGGGCCTCCATGGTCCCCAGATGACTTCAGGATCCCCTCAGAGAGGCAACCAATATTTCAGGGTAGTGATTGCGGGGATGGAGTCCTCAGTGAGGACTAGTCCTCGTCTCGGCTTGAGAGACCTCGTTACATGGGAGACCCCGGACTCCGTTGGTGACATTATCCCCGAGGTTCAGCAGGGCTCAGATTGGACTACTAATAATAACTGCGGTATTTTGGGGGCTCTTACTGTGTGCCGGGCACTGTACTAAGCGCTGGGGTGGATACAATAATAATAATAATAATAACAATAATAATAATAATAATAATAATGGCATTTGTTAAGCGCTTACTATGCGCCAGGCACTGTACTAAGCACTCAGACACAGTCCCTGTCCCACATGAGACTCACGGTCTCAATCCCTATTTTATACATTTTACAAGTCCTCTAGTGTGTAGAGACTTCCTAACTGCACTTTTCCAAGACCACTGCATTTCCCTCTCCACTCCCTGGGAACACTATGCCACTTGGGAGGCAGGGGAACAGGAAAAGAGGACATGAAACAAAAGAAATTTGTGCACTGAAACTAAAGTTATAAGACATAAAGGCATGGGGAGATGAATTTGTACCGGACAGGGGTCAGGGAAGCTGGAAACAGCGCAGCCTAGCCGTCAGAACACAGACCTGCAAGCCTAAGGACCTGGGTTCTAATTCCCACTCCGCCCCTTGTCTGCTGTGTGACCTTGGGCAAGTCACTTATGTTCTCTGTGCCTCCATTTCCTCATCTGTAAAATGGGAATGAAATCCTATTCCCTCCTACTTACTATAATAATAATTATAGTATTTGTTAAAAATGTACTATGTGTCAAGGACTGTTCTAAGCACTGGGGTAGACAACAAGTTGATCAAGTCAGACGAGGTCTCTGTCCCATTTGGGGTTCACCGTCTAAGTAGGAGGGAGAAGAGGTTCTGAGTCCCCACTTTACAGCTGAAGAAACAGAGACACGGAGAAATGAAGTCACTTGCCCAAAGTCACACACCAAGAAAGTATTCAGAAGTGGTATTCGAACCCAGGTCCTCTGACTTTCCAGGTTCATGCCGTTTCCACGAGGCTGTTTGGACTCCGAGCCTTGCGTGGGATAGGGACTGTGTCCAATCTGATTACCTTATATCTACTCCGGTGCCTAGTACCATGCTTGGCACACACTTGATGAATGTTGGTAGTAGTAGTAATAGTAGTAGTAGTAGTAGTAGTAGTAGTAGTAGTTGTTGTTGTTGTTGTAGTATTGAAACGGGACTGTCATGTATAAAACCACTGCTGACCACCCGAGTCAGAGAGAAGGCTGGAATCCAGTAGGGAGTTGAGCCGGGAAGAGAGAAGGAAACGCGGTCATCAGGGAAGGTAGAAAATAAGTGAGTCTGGAGCATTGATCTCAGAAATTCTTGACGAATTTATTCCCTCCTGCTAACCGCCGCTGCTGGCAAAGACCTGAGGGGCTAGGAGACATCCCGGGGGGCTGATGTCAGGGCAAAGAGAGGGTGCTTTTATTCTGGAGAAACGGACACCCCCCGAGAACCCACCGAAGGGCGGCCTTCATGTCCCTGTTCCTCAGGCTGTAGATGAGGAGTTCAGAGTGGGGGGCAACACGGCGTAGAACATGGACACCAGCAGGTCCAGGACTGAGTGGGAGTCAGACACGGGCTTGAGGTAAGAGATGACGCCCGTCGACAGGAAGATTGTAAAGACAGTGAGGTGAGGCAGGCAGGTGGAGAAGGCTTTGGCCCGGCCCTCAGCAGCCGGTATCCTCAGCACGGCCCAGATGATGCGCGCGTAAGAGACCACGATGGAGATGAAAGAGATGAAATCAAAAACGGCACCAATGGCAACACTGGTATCGATGACAACATGCGCCCCAGAAGCAGAGATCTTCAGGAGGGACCGGACATCATAGAAGAACTGCTGGAACACCCGGAGTCCGCAGAAGCGTAGGGATAACGTCCCTGCTGTGTACATCACCCCACATAGAACCCCACAGAGCTCCGAGGCGGCCGCCCCCTTCCTACAGACCCCTCGGTCCATGATGACCCCGTAGTGCAGGGGGCGGCAGATGGCCGCATAGCGGTCATAGGACATCACCATGAGCAGGGACAGCTCCGAGGCGGCAAACAGGACAGCAAGAAAACCTTGAGCCACACAGTTCCAATAATAGATGGACCATTGGTTGGTCAGGGAGTTGTAGATTGATTTGGGTACGGTGACAGAGATGAGGCAGAGGTCAAGGACAGAAAGGTGTCTGAGAAAGAAGTACATGGGGGTGTGAGGCGCTGGTCGAGGGCGGTGATGGCGACGATGAAGAGATTTCCCGTCAGGGCCGCCAGGTAGACCAGGAGGAACAGCGCAGCCTGCACCAGCTGCAGCTCCCAGACCTCCGAAAATCCCAACAACAGGAATTCTGTCACTGTGGTGAGGTTGGCCATGGTCTAAGAAATGTGAACCAGACATAGAGAATAGTTATATTTCCAACAGGAAATTGGACATGTGATGAGACGGAAGCCATACGTTCCAACCCCTTACCTCAATCAATCAATCAGTAGTATGTACTGAGCACTCACTCTGTGCAGAGCACTGTTTTAAGCGCTTGGAAGAATACAGTGCAATAGTTGGTAGACTTATTCAATTATTTTAGTGTCTGTTTGCCCCTCTAGACTGCCAGCTCATTGTGAGGGGGGAGTGTGTCTACCAACTCTGTTGTATTGTATTCATTCAATCGTACTTACGATTCATCAATCAAATCACTGTACTAAGCGCTTGGGAGAGCACAGTATAACATTAAGGGGCCTAAGCATTTAGTTCAGTCCTCTGCATAGAGCAAAGTCTCAATAAATACCACTGATGATGATTATAGTCTGCCAAGCTCTTAGTACAGTGCTCTGCACACAGTAAGCACTCAATAAATACCGTTAATGATGAGTGTACTCTCCCAAGTGCTTAGTACAGTGCCCCACACACAGTAAGCGCTCAGTAAATGACATTGATGATGACTATTGTATTCTACCAAGCTCTTACTACAGTGCTCCGCACACGACTGTTCAAGAAATTGCATTAATTGATTGATAGATACAATCTCTGCCCACAAGGAGAGTTATCTTTAGCCATCTCGCACCTCAAGTCTCTCCTCCATTCATTCACCAACTACTTGGTTAAGTAACTTGAAATAATCCAGCAGGGTCTCCCCTAAGGTCCACCCTGTCACCTTTCCACCTCAATTCCCTCCCCTCCCTAGAGCCGCTATCCCAGGCATTTCTTAGGCGGGGATTTTTTTTAGTGGTATTTGTAAAGCACTCACTATGTTCCAGGCTCTATACTAAGCGCTGGGGTATGTATAAGCTAATCAGGTTGGACATTATTCATGTCCCACTTGGGGTTCCCAGGTTTAATCCCCATTTGACGGATGAAGTAACCGAGGCCCAGATAAGTGAAGCGACTTGCCCAGGGTCACACAACAGACAAGTGGTGGGGCTGGAATTAGAACTCAGGTCCTCCCGACTCCCAGGCTTGGGCTCCTTCCATTTCATTTCCCATCTGGTCTCCAACTCGTCACCCCACTTCTAATGGGAAAGCAGAATGGACAAGAGCTTGCATTTGACCCCTTCTCTCTGAACCGTTTCTGCTGTAGGCCTTCTTGATCGCTGCTGGGTACCAAAGCAATCCAGTTGGTAATAAATCTTCACTTTGCTCTCTAGCTATGAAAGGAATAACTGAAAACAAGATTAAGCTACTCATTTAGTGAAGTTGGGTGGGATTTAAACACTTTGAGAACAAGGTAGAAAACCCCATACCAAGGAGTATAGTGCAAATGCCCAAGGTCATATGGCAGACAGGTGGCCGAGCTGGGATTAGAACCCAGATCCTCTGTCTTCCATCCCGTGCTCTTTCCACTAGGCCACGCTGTCCAAAAAAGTTAAACCATACAGCAGGTGGAGCTAATAATAATAACTGTGGTATTTGATAAGCGCTTACTGTGTTCCAAGCACTGTAGTGTTCTGTACATAGTGAGTGTTCAATAAACCTGTTAATGATGAGACAAGATTATCAGGTACTACATGGGGTTCCCATTATAAGTATGAGGGAGAAGGGAATGAATCCCCACTGTGCAGATTAGGGAACTGAAGAACAGAGAGGTGAGGTTACTTGATGATGATGGTATTTGTTAAGGGCTTATTATGTTTTAAGCACTGTTCTAAGCGCTGCGGTAGATACAAGATAATCAGGTTGCCCATCGTGGGCTCACAGTCGTAACCCCCATTTTATAGATAAGGTAACTGAGGCACAGAGAAGTTAAGTGACTTGCCCAAAGTCACACAACTGACAAGTTACAGAGCCGGGATTAGAATCCACGGCCTCTGACTCCCAATCCCGGGCTCTTTCCAGTGAGCCAGGCTGCTTCTGTTTCTCGACTTGCCCAATGTCACACAGTGTGTGAACAGGGTTGGGAGTGGGGTGAACGTCAATTGCCCAAAGGTCACAGATACAAGTGCACAGACAACGCAGAAGAGAGAGGGAGAAGGGAAAAAGAGGGCTTAATTGGGGAAGGCCTCACGGAGGAGATATGATCTTGATAATGCTTTGGATGTTGAGAGATTGGTGGTCTGGCCTGTATGGAGGATGAGGGAGAGAGTTTCAGGCTAGGGGGAGCTTGTGGCGAAGGGATCGGCAGCAAGACAGAGGAAATCGGGGCCCAGTGAGTAAACTGGCGCTAGAGGAGCAGAGTGTGCGGCCTGGGCTGGGGTAGGTGATCAGAGAGGTGAGGTAGGAGGGGGTGAGCTGATTGAGTACCTTAAGCAGCGTGGCTCAGCAGAGAAACAGCGTGGCTCAGTGGAAAGAGTCCAGGCTTGGGAGTCAGAAGCCGTGAGTTCTAATGCCGGCTCCGTAACTTGTCAGCTGTGTGACTTGGGCAAGTCAATTAACTTCTCTGTGCCTCAGTTACCTCATCTGTAAAATAGGGATGAAGATTATGAGCTCCACGTGGGATAACGTGATCACCTTGTATCTCCCCCAGTGCTTAGAATAGTGTTTAGCACACAGTTAAGCGCTTAGCAAATACCATTATTGTTATTATTATTAAACGGATGGTGAGGAGTTCCTGTCTGATGAGGAGGTTAATGGGCAAACACTGCATGTTCCTGAGGAGTGGGAAGACCTGAACTGAATGTTTGTGTTAAAACAAACAGTAAGCTCTCGATAAATACACTGGTTCATTGGTTGATCTTCAGAACTCTCAGCTACCACACACGCACAGACACTCACACACACTCCAAACATTGTCCCCTTTTTCCTCTCCTTCCCCCCCGCACCGAAACTCACCTCTTCGGTCCGAATACTGGGATTAGGCCTTCTCCTGTCCGTATGTGGGGCCTGATGGAGATCTGTGGGAAAGATAAAGGCTTAAAAGCATCCGGGGCCCCTGTGAGACTGTTCAGGAACACCTCCCCCCCGCGAAGACTTCCCCTCAGGAGGAGCATCAGAAGCATCTGCTACCCCCTGGGGCCCTGAGCAGTAGACCCATTCAGGGTATTGGGAGAAGCTAAGCTCCCCCCGGCTGGGTCCTGTGCAGCAATGACCCACACTCCCTGTGGCTTAATTGGGAGTTTCCCCATGGGAATTCCCTCTGCGTTCTGCTCAGCCAACATAATTAGGCAGAAGCAGCGTGACCTAATGGATAGAGCACGGGCCTGGGAGTCAGAAGGACGTGGGAGTCAGAAGGACCTGGAGCCTGTTACTTTAATTCTCTGTGACTCAGTTCCCTCATCTGTGAAATGGAGATTAAGACTTGGAGCCCTATGTAGGGCAGGGGTGTATGCAACCGGATTAATCTTGTGTTGACCCCAGCGTTTAGAACAGTGTCTGGCACATAGTAACCACTTAATGAATACCATTTTTATTATTATTGTCACCATCAATAATAATGGTATTTGTTAAAGACCTCCTATGTGCTAGTCACTGTTACACTGCCACAGAGTGTGCCCGTTATACAACTAAACTGTACTCTGCAAGCACTTAGTACAGTGGTTAGCAAACAGAAAGCACTCAATAAATACAATGGGCTGACTGTTCTAAACACTGTTGTAAACATTTCCCCATTTTACAGATTAGGGAAATGAGGCACAGCGAAGTTACATGACTTCCCCAAGTTCACACAGCAGGGATTAGAACCCAGGTCCTTCTGACTCCCAGGTCCATGCTCTAGCCACTAAACCACGCTGCTTCCATGCTTTATGCCACAAAGCCAAAGACCAGTACACGCTTGTCAGAGTTGGCATTTCTGGAGCTGCTGAGAATTCGTTGCTCTCACATTAATCAGACATTTTCGGGATTTCTCCCCTGGCACCCCACAAAGCACCCCATGTGTGGTAGCCTTACAGAAGGTACCTGTCTTCTGAAGAGAGGTAATGTGGCTTACTGGAAAGAGCACTGGCTTGGGAGTCAAAAGTAATGTGTTCTAATCCTGCCTCCGCCACTTGTCAGCTGTGTGACTTTGGGCAAGTCAATTAACTTCCCTGTGCCTCAGTTACCTTATCTGCAAAATGGAGATTAAGACTGTGAGCCCCACGTGCGACAACCTGATTACCCTGTATCTACTCCAGTGCTAAGAACAGTACTTGGCACATAGTAAGCACTTAACAAATTCCATGATTATTATTATTATTATTTTATTATTATAAAAGAGGGTGTCTGTGCCATTTTATCAGCGCCACTCTGAGACAACCAGAGAAGCAGGATGGCAGAACACAGAAGAACAGAGTTAGCAGAAACATTTCCTGCTCACAAACAATCAATAGTATTGATTGAGCACTTACTGTGAGCAGAGCACTATATTAATTCCTCGGGTGAGTCCAAGAAAACAGAGTTGATATACCCGTTCCCTTCCCACAATGAGCTTACACTCTTGAAGGGGAGACAGGCATTAAAATAATCACACAATCAATGGTATTTATTGAGCGCTTACTATGTGCAGAGCACTGTTCTAAGCCCTCGGGGGAGTCTAATAATAATAATAATAATAATAATATTTGTTAGCGGCTGCTATGCGCAAAGCACTGTTGTTACCGTTGGGGTAAATACAAGATTATCAGGTTGTCTCACAGTCTTAGTCACCATTTTACAGATGAGGTAACTGAGGCACAGAGAAGTTAAGTGACTTGTCCAACGTCACACAGCTGACAAGTGGCAGGGCCTGGATTCGAACCCATGACCTCTGACTCTAAAGCCCGTTTTCTTTCCACTAGGCCACGCAGCTTGTCTACTAGAATAGAGTTGGTACTTGCCCACAATGAGCTTAGAGTCTACAGGGTCTATTGGAAGGGGAAAATTCCACTGCCGAACATACTCCCTGCCTTCGAGGGGCTGGCATTCGAGTGTCGATGACAAAGGCCTTTGGGGAGAGGGTCAAGGGATTTTGTTAACTCTCCCTCTCCCTCTCGCTTCCTGGTCTGGAACCCTCTGACCCATTTATGGAGGGGAGAGGAAATGGTTGGAAAGAGGGGAAGGACGGAGCTAGGTAGAAGACCCGCTTGCGTCACTGGGAGTGATTTACCAGTCCCCCTTAAACTGCAAGCTGGTTATGGGAAGGGAATGTGTCTGCTAATTCTGTTGTATCGTACTCGCCCGAGTTCTAAGTACAGCGTTCTGCACACATTCATTCATTTCTTCATTCACTCAATCGTATTTATTGAGTTCTTACTGTGTGCAGAGTACTGGACTAAGCACTTGGAAAGTACAATACAGCAATACAGACAATCCCTGCCCACAGCGGGCTAACAGTCTACAGGGGGAGATAGACATTATTATAAATAAATAAATTACATATATTTACATAGATTACAGATATTCAATTGCCCACAGTACGGGCTCAGTGAATACCATTGATGGATTGATTGAAGAGGAGGAAAGACGGATAGTAAGCGTTCAGTAAATACCACTGATGGATTGGCTGCTAGTAGAGACGTGGGGCAAGGAACATGGGCTATAAAGAACCCAGGATTCTGCTTATCCTGATGCTTGGAGACCCCCAAGTCCAGCTTTCATCCATCGGATCAATGCACATATGTCTCTTGATTGGAGTGAGGCCTGATTGTGTAGGTCATTACCTCAGGGATCAGAGGCCTGGTCTCCTAAGATCCTCCTGGTCTGAAATCCCAGGGGTTAGAGAATCCCAGTCCAGACAGGGCAGGGAGCCAATCCTTTAGGCATCGGGAAAAACGGCAGCTAAGGGAAGAAAGAGGTGGTATCTTCGTAGGGGAGAGATGGTGTGGTTCTGAAACATTTTTGCACCTTGGAGCGGGATGCAAGGGAAGGAACTGGGAGATGTTCTCTTTCTGACACTTTCCTCAGGCCGCTGTGACCCTAGTGAAGCGGGGAGGGGTGACCCCGCATCTGGAATCCCCAGACCCCCAGGTATGTCAGGTATGACAGGAAGGTCTGGGGGTCTGAGAAGCAACATCTGTCTACTGTGTAACCTTGGGCAAGTAGCTCATAGTGGACAGAAAACGTGTCTATTTTTAAACAGTACATTCACAAGTGCTTAGCACAATTTGTTCTCTTACTACGTGCCAAGCACTGTACTAAGTGCTGGGGGAGTTACAAGGTTATCAGGTTGTCCCATGTGGGGCTCACAGTCTTCATCCACATTATCCAGATGAGGTAACTGAGGGACAGAGAAGTTAATTGCCCAAGGTCACACAGCTGACAAATGGCAGAACAAGGATTCGAACCCATGACTCCCAAGCCCGTGGTTTTTCCACTAAGCCATGCTGCTTTTCTGCGATTGAATGAATGAATGGACCTCAGTTTCCTTAGCTGTCGAATGAGAATGAAATGCCTGTCCCCCTCATCTCTTAGGCCGTGAACCCTATGTGATACAGGGACTGAGTCTGATCTGATTGTATTGCGCTTGGCACACAGTAAGTGCTCAACGGATACCACAATTATTATCATTATTATTATTATCATTATTATTAATCAGTACCACAATGAGGAGCCTTTCAGGACAAGACGGCATCCACATCCGTTCAGGAAACACATTCCAATGCCTCCCTGAGCGTGTCATTTACCTCCCTCGCTAGGAAGAGATTCCCCGAAACTCTTATTCTGCTGGAGCCAAGTGGGAACGGGTGGATTTCTGCTTTTCCCAAGCGCAGTGAGTCACAGGGTCCTGTTGATTTTTCCCAAGTTGGGACCCTCCACTGTGGGATCACCCATCCCATCCAGGGAGTCCGGCTTTCCTCAGGCAAAGCCCGGTCCCACTGACACTAGGACGATGGCTAATTGTGGGCTCCACTGGCCTGATTTTGGGAGGCGGAAGGGAGGTGGTCTGTCATAGATCCAGACTTCCAGATATGCCGTAGACATAGAGAGTGTCCCAGGACCATGAAAGCCCAGTCTGAAACCTAGAACTGACTTCAATCAATCTATCAATCGATCGAATTTGTGGAGCACTTATTGTGTGCAGAACACTATTCTAAGCGCTCAGTATAATACGACTGCAGTGCTAGTTCAAATCCTCCCAGTCCTAATCCAGGGTCCTTTAGACTGAAATGGAATTTTGCAGGATTCTTTGGTGGAAGGGGAAGATTCAAAGCTTCAGGAGAGAAGTTCAGCAGGCTCATCCGCAGGATCCAGCTGCTATTTGGCTTCCATGGAGCCCACTGACTAAGCAGTTAGACCCTGGATCAGAAATTCCCTTAGACTCTGGAGGGAATCGAACATTGTAGGCTGCCTCTCTCCTCCTCAACTCCCCCTCATCTCCAGGATCTCCTCGTTTGCTGCTCCTCCTTCTCCTCCTCCTTCTCTACGTCATTGTCCTTTCTTCTTCTCTTTCTCCTCCTTCTCCTTCCCCTTCTCCTCCTCCAACTTCACCTCATCCTCTTACTTCTCTTCCTCCTCTCTTCCTCTTCTCCCTACTCCTCCACCTCATTCTCTTGCTTCCCGTTTCCTCCTCCATCTTGTTGTCCTCTTCCTTCTCGTGCTCCTCTCTCTTCTTCCTCCTGCCCCTCCTGCTCTTTCATCTCATCCTCTTCCTTCTCCTTCTCTTCTCCCTTCCTCTCCTTTTCTTCCACTTTTCTTTCTTTCTTTTCTTTCTCCTTTACTTCCTCCTCCTTCTTATCCTCCTGCTCCATCACCTCGTCTTCCTCCTTCTTCTCCTTCTCCTTCTCTTCCTCCTCCTCCCCCTCCTTTTCCTTTTCCTCCCTTCCTCCCTTCCTTCCTTTCTTCCTTCCTCCCTTCCTTCCATCCTTCCTTTCTTCCTTCCTCCCTGCCTTCCTTCCTCCCTCCCTTCTTTCCTCCCTCCCTTCCTCCCTCCCTCCCTTCCTTCCTTCCTCCCTTCCTCCCTCCCTCCCTCCCTTCCTCCCTCCCTCCCTTCCTCCCTCCCTCCCTTCCTCCCTTCCTTCCTTCCTTCTTCCCTTCCTTCCTTCCTCCCTCCCTCCCTTCCTCCCTTCCTCCCTTCCTTCCTTCCTCCCTTCCTTCCTTCCTTCCTTCCTTCCTTCCTTCCTTCCTTCCTTCCTTCCTTCCTTCCTTCCTTCCTTCCTTCCTTCCTTCCTTCCTTCCTTCCTTCCTTCCTTCCTTCCTTCCTTCCTTCCTTCCTTCCTTCCTTCCTTCCTTCCTTCCTTCCTTCCTTCCTTCCTTCCTTCCTTCCCCTTGTCCTTTTGCTCTCCTCCTCCTCCTCCTCCTCCCCTCTTCCTCCTAATCTACATTCCCCCCTTCTTTTTTCTCTCCTCCTCCTCCCCCCTCCTCTTCCTTATTTTCCTCCTTCTCTTTCTCCTTCTCTTCATTCCCTCCATCATTTTCCTTCATTCTACATTTGGGCAGGACCAGAGATTATTGGAATCTATTGATTTCAGGGGTGTGTGTGTGTGTGTGTGTGTGTGTGTGTGTGTGTGTGTGTGCATGTGTGTGATAGAGAAAGAGAGAAAGACAATGGAATGAAGGGTGTGTGTGGGTGGGTTTGACAGGGATGGGAAGGTTTTGTGTGGGTATGAACGTGGTGTGATCGGTGTGTGTTTGAAACAGGTGCGGGAGTGCATGTTTGTTTATGTGTGTGACAGTGGTATGAGGTGTGTGTGTGTGTATGTTGTACGTGTATGTATAACAGCGGTCTGAGGGGTGTGTGTGTGTGTTTGTGTGTGTGAGAGAGAGAGAGAGAGGGAGCGAGGGAGAGAGAGGGAGAGCAGGGAGGGACAGAGTTATATGGGATGCTGCCATGCTTGTCTACAAACGCACTGAAGTTCAATCTGGCCAGGGATCAAGGCAAGGTCAGAGGCCTACTGTCCCCGTCTCCTGTCCGAGGTGCCGATGGATGAGTGTCCTCGTCCCACCCCGGTTCTCACAGACACCCGCCCCTTCGTCAGCCCCGAAAACCCCAAAGCTCTTCTCCCACCACCTCCCAGGCTCGCCGGATCCCTCTCCTTCCCCCAACTGCTACAATGCTGGGTCAGTGCTGCATTCATTTATTCAATCGTATTTACTGAGGGTTTACAGCATGAAGAGCACTATAAGCTCTTGCTGCGTGAGGAGCACTGTACTAACCTCTTAGGAGAGTACAATACAACAATAAACAGACACATTCCCTGGCCGCAACGAGCTTACAGCCTAGAGATAGCAGGGGTATCGGCTAAGTGCTTACTATGTATCAAGCACTTACTAAGTGCTGGAATAGATACAAGATCACTGGGTTAGACACAGTCCCTGTCCTATATGGAACACATACGCAAAGGGGGAGGGAGAGCATAGATGGAATCCTCATTTTATAGATGAGGAAATTGAGACACAGAGAAATTGAATAACGCATCCCACCTCTGCTATTTGCCTGCTGTGTGACTTTGGGCAAGTCACTGAGCTTCACTGGCCTTCTGTTTTCATTGGTAAAATGGGTACTCAATACCTGTTCTCCTTCCTACTGAGATTTTGAACCCCGTCTGGGATAGGGACTGTGTCCAACTTGATGTAGCCTAGTGGATAGAGCATGGGGCAAGGAGCCAGAAGGACGTGGGTTCTAATCCCAGCTCCGCTACTTTCCTGCTGTGTGACATCCAGCGGTTCTTCTGCGATGCACCTTCCCTGCTGCAGATCACCTGCTCCTAGATCTTCATTTTACTTCTCTGGGCCTCATTTACCTCATCTGTAAAACAGGGATTAAGACTATGATCCCAATGTGAGAGAGGGACAGTTTCTAACCCAATTATCTTGTACCTACCGTAGCGCTTAATACTATGTGCTTGGCATATAGTAATCACGTAACAAATACCTATATTATTACCATTATTACCATTACTACCCCAATCAATCAATCAATCAATCGTATTCATTGAGCGCTTACTGTGTGCAGAGCAGTGTACTAAGCGCTTGGGAAGTACAAGTTGGCAACATATAGAGACAGTCCCTACCCAACAGTAGGCTCACAGTCTAAAAGGGGGAGACAGAGAACAAAACCAAACATATTAACAAAATAAAATAAATAGAATAGATATGTACAAGTAAAATGAATAAATAGAGTAATAAATATGTACAAACATATATACATATATACAGGTGCTGTGGGGAAGAGAAGGAGGTAAGAGGCTGGGGATGGAGAGGGGGACGAAGGGGAGAGGAAAGAGGGGGCTCAGTCTGGGAAGGCCTCCTGGAGGAGGTGAGCTCTTAGTAGGGCCTTGAAGGGAGGAAGAGAGCTAGTCTGGCAGATGTGGGGAGGGAGGGCATTCCCGGCCAGGAGGATGACGTGGGCCGGGGGTCGATGGCGGGACAGGCGAGAATGAGGCACCTTGAGGAGATTAGCGGCAGAGGAGCGGAGGGTGCAGGGTGGGCTGTAGAAGGAGAGAAGGGAGGTGAGGTAAGAGGGGGCGAGGTGATGGAGAGCCTTGAAGCCGAGGGTGAGGAGCTTCTGCCTGATGCGCAGATTGATTGGTAGCCACTGGAGATTTTTGAGGAGGGGAGTAACATGCCCAGAGCGTTTCTGGACAAAGACAATCCGGGTAGCGGCATGAAGTATGGATTGAAGTGGGGAGAGACACGAGGATGGGAGATCAGAGAGGAGGCTGATGCAATAGGTCAGATGGGATAGGATGAGAGCTTGAACGAGCAGGGTAGCGGTATGGGTGGAGAGGAAAGGGCGGATCTTGGCAATGTTGCGGAGCTGAGACCGGCAGATTTGGTGAAGGCGTGGATGTGAGGGGTGAATGAGAGAGCGGAGTCGAGGATGACACCAAGGTTGCGGGCTTGTGAGACGGGAAGGATGGTTGTGCCGTAAACAGTGATGGGAAAGTCAGGGAGAGGGCAGGGTTTGGAAGGGAAGACAAGGAGTTCATTCTTGGACATGTTGAGTTTTAGGTGGCGGGCAGACATCCAGATGGAGATGTCCTTAAGGCAGGAGGAGATGCGAGCCTGGAGGGAGGGGGAGAGAGCAGGGGAAGAGATGTAGATCTGGGTGTCATCAGCGTAAAGATGATAGTTGAAGCCGTGGAAGCGACTGAGGTCACCAAGGGAGTGAGTATAGATCGAGAACAGAAGGGGACCAAGCACTGAACCTTGGGGAACCCCCACAGTAAGGGGATGGGAGGGAGAGGAGGAGCCTGCAAAGGAGACTGAGAATGAACGACCGGAGAGATAAGAGGATAACCAGGAGAGGACGGAGTCTGTGAAGCCAAGGTTTGATTGCGTGTTGAGGAGAAGGGGGTGGTCCAGAGTGTCGAAGGCAACTGAGAGGTGGAGGAGGATTAGGATAGAATACGAGCCGTTGGCTCTGGCAAGCAGGAGATCATTGGTGACCTTTGAGAGGGCAGTTTCCGTGGAATGTAGGGTACGGAAGCCAGACTGGAGGGCGTCGAGGAGAGAGTTGGTGTTGAGGAATTCGAGGCAGCGCGTGTAGACGACTCGTTTAAGGAGATTGGAAAGGAATGGTAGGAGGGAGATGGGGCGATAACTAGAAGGTGAGGTGGGGTCCAGAGAGGGTTTTTTTTAGGATGGGAGAGACATGGGCATGTTTGAAGGCAGAGGGGAAGGAACCAGTGGAGAGTGAGCAGTTGAAGATGGAAGTTAAGGAGTGGAGAAGGGACGGAGCGAGAGCTTTCATGAGATGAGAGGGAATGGGGTCAGAAGCACAGGTGGCTGTAGTAGCACTTGAGAGGAGGGAGGAGAGCTCCTCTGAGGATACTGCAGGGAAGGATAGGAGAGTAGCAGAGATTGTTGAGAGCCGGGGGGTTGGCGAAGGGGGGGAGTGACTTTGGGAGGTCGGACCTGATGGATTTAATTTTATTAATGAATTAGGAGGCCAGATCGTTGGGGGTGAGGGAAGGAGGAGGGGGAGGAACCGGGAGCCTGAGAAGGGATTTGAATGTACAGAAGAGCTGGCGGGGATGATGGGCATGGGTGTCAATAAGGGAGGATAAATAGTTTTGTCTGGCAGAGAAGAGGGCTGAGTTAAGGCAGGAAAGGATAAACGTGAAGTGAACGAGGTTGGCATGGTGTTTAGGCTTTCGCCAGCAGCGTTCAGCAGCTCGAGCATAAGAGCGAAAGAGGCGGACATTGGCAGTGATCCAGGGCTGTGGCTTAGTGGTGCGAGAGCGGCGAAGGGAAAGGGGAGCGAGTGAGTCTAGCTGAGTAGAAAGGGTAGAGTTGAGAGCAGTAATCTGATCATCAAGACTGGGTAGAGAGGAGAGGGAGGCGAGTTGGGGTGGGAGGCGCTCCGAAAGATGGATGAGGTCAAGAGAGCGGAGACCTCTGTGAGGGAGTAAAATGGATTTACAGGGGAAAGGAGTGTGAGTGAGGAGGCAGGTGAGAAGATTATGATCAGAGAGAGGGATTTCAGAGTTGGTGAGGGTGGACACAGTGCAGCGATAGAAGACGATGAGTTCGAGTGTATGACCAAGTTGGTGAGTGGGCGAGGTGGGGTGCAGCAAGAGGTTGGCAGCGTCAAGGAGAGATAGAAGGCGGGCGGCAGAGGAGTCATCAGGGATATCCATGTGGATGTTGAAGTCTCCGAGGATCAGAGTCGGCATGGAAAAGGAAAGAAGGAAGGTGAGGAAGGGGTCAAAATCGTTAAAGAAGTTGGAGGCTGGGCCGGGGGGGGCGGTAGATGACGGCTACAAGAATTTGGAGGGGGTGGTAAAGGCGAATAATATGGGCTTCAAAGGAAGGGAAGGAAAGGGAAGGGGGAGGAGGGATAGTGCGAAAGCGACATTGGGGGGCGAGAAGGAAACCGACACCTCCTCCTTTTCCGGTGAGTCTGGGGGAGTGAGAGAAGAAGAGGCCTCCACTGGAGAGAGCAGCAGAAGAGACCGTGTCGTCCAGAGACAACCATGTTTCAGTTAGGGCGAGGATGAGTATAGAGCTGGAAAGGAATAGGTCCAGGATGAAAGGGATCTTACTTAAAACGGAGTGGGGCTTCCAGAGGCCACACTTGGCAGTAGCTGTCGAGGGAGCGGAGGGAGGGGGAAGGGTGCGAGGGGTGGGGAGGGTTTGGATTGGGATCATTTGGCGGGGGCCTTGGCGGGGAGAGTGGGAAGTGGGGTGGTGATGGGAAAGGAGAACTGGGATGGGGTGGGGGTGGGGAGGAGGGGATGGAGGGGGCTGGGAGGGAGTAGTGGAGGATTGGCGCTGGTACAGATGGATTGTTAGTAGGGGGTGAGGGGGAGTTGTCTTGGTGGGAGAGAGGGAGGGAAAAAGCTGGGTGGGAGAGGGAAAGTGGAAGGTGAGGAATGGGAATGGCAATTGCGAGCAAGGGAATTGAAAGTTCACGGTGAGGTCAGTAGGGCGAGTGACAGTACAGCTGGAGGTTGACAATTGAGATGCAGAAGCGATAAAACAGTAGCAATGATATAAATAGCCGATGCCATCACAGGGGGTAGTTAACGATTAACATGCTATGGCAATAATAACATTGGCATATAATCATGTCACAGAGAGCAGACACAAACTATTATGCGCTGGAGTATGGTGGACCTGATAAGGGGCAGAGATACCTGGGGAAAGGAGTGAACAGCCAACTAGCATGGGAGGTCGGAGTAGGTGCGAATGAGGTTGTCGTTAATGTAACCTGGTGATAACAAGGGCCTTTTTCCAGGAGAAGGGGGGCGGAGGGAGTCAGCCAAGACCGGACCGAGAAGGGGTGTATGGCTGGCAGTTTAAGGAAGGTCGCTTAAGTGTGTGTGGGGGGGTGGAAGCAGGGGGCGTCTATAGGGGCGCTCTGAGGAGAGGAGCCTTCCGGGAGCAGCAGGGGCCACGTGGTGTGATGGCGGGCGGGCCTCTCGGGAACGCAGTCCCGAGCGTCTGTGGCGGCGCTCTGAGGAGAGAATCCTTCCGGGAGCAGCGGGGGCCATGCGGTGTGATGGCGGGCGGGCCTCTCGGGAACGGAGTCCCGGGCGTCAATGGCGGCGCTCTGATGCCCCAGGGTTTAGGACAGTGCTTGGCACATTGTAAGTGCTTAACAAATACCACGGTTATTATTACTATTATTGATGTTGGATGACAAACTAAAGGGCAGGACCCCCTCCATTATTTAATGGTATTTGTTAAGCACAATAGTATTTTATTTATAATGTTCCTGGCACTGTACAAGACAATCAGGTTGGACACAGTCCACGCCCCAAATGGTGCTTCCTATCCATTCTCATTTTATAGATGAGGTAACTGAGGCACAGAGAAGTTAAGGGACTTGTACAAAGTCACACAGTAGACACACCTCCAAACTGGAAACTCCTTCAATCAATCAATCAATCAATCAATGGTATTTATTGAGTTCTTACTATGTGCAGTACATTGTACTACGCTCTTGGGAAAGTACAGTGCAACATAATTAGTAGGCACATTCCCTGCTAATAACGAGCTTAGAGGGGGCAAGAAACATGTCTACAACTCTGTTTTACTGTACTCTCCCAAGAGATTAATTCTTAATCCGCTGCTTAAGAGGAGCCGCATGGCTTAGTGGTTAGAGCATAGGCCGTGGACTCAGAAGATCCTGGGTTCTAATCCCTTCTCTGCCACTTGTCTGCTATGTAACCTTGGGCACGTCACTTCAATTCTCTGGGCCTCAGTTACCTCATCTGTAAATTGGGGACTGATACTGTGAGCCCCATGTGGGACAGGGACTGTTTCCAGCCTGATTAACTTGCATCAACCCCAGCGAATAGAACAGTGCTTGCCACTTAACAAATAATATTATCATCATCATCAACATCACCCTAAGTACTCAATAAATACTACTGATTGATTGCCCCACTGGAGCCTGAAAAATCTCCTTTTGTTCCAAAGCAGGAGCCAGCTGGTGTGCCCCAGGGCACAGCCAATCTCTCCACCGAGATCAAATTCCAGCTCATGGAGTTTTCCAGCATCCGGGAACTGCATCTTGTCCAGGCCGCGCTGTTCCTCCTGGTCTACCTGGCGCCCTGACAGGGAATCTCCTCATCGTCGCCGTCACCGCCCTCTACCGGCGCCTCCACATCCCCATGTACTTCTTCCTTAGGCACCTGTCCATCCCCGACCTCTGCTACATCTCTTTCACCTTCCCCAAATCCATTCTCGTCTCTCAGATGAAATGTCACTCCATCTCCTCCCTGGGCTGTGCGGCGCACGTCTGTTTGGTGATCCTGTTTGCGAGCTCTGATTACGTCATCTTCACGGCCATGTCCTACAGTCGCTACGCCGCCATCTATCTCCCCCTGCGCTACGAGGTCATCATGGACCGAGAGGCCTGTGGGATGATGGCTGCCACCTCATAGCTCAGCGAGGGGCTGATGGGAGTCGTGTTTGTGGCTTCAACCTTCTCCCTGAGCTTCTGCGGGTCCAACTCCGTCCCTCAATTCTTCTGTGCAACCCGTACCTGCTGAAGATCTCCTGCTCCGAGGCCCACGTCACCATCGATGTGAGCATCACCGAGGCAGTTTGTTTGGCTTCGCTCTGCTTCGTGCTCATCGTCTTCTCCTACGTACGCATTTTCCAGACTGTGCTGAGGATGCCGGCCGCCGAGGGCCGGGCCAAAGCCTTGTCCACCTGTCTGTCTGCCTCACCTCGTCATCGTCACCATTTTCTTATGTGCGGCTGCCCTTGCCCACCTCAAGCCTGCATCAGACTCCCCCTCAGCTCTGGAACTGCTGATGTCCGTGTTCTACACCGTGGTGCCCCCTGCCCTGAACGCCCTCATCTACAGCCTGAGGAACAAGGACGTGAAGGCCGCTTTGGGTCTTCTTCTTGGGGAAAGCTCTTTCATCTTGAAGGGAAAATGACCATTCCCCCTGTCAGACTGACGGTGGAAACTGGTAAATGACCCCAGGATGAGTAATGATAATACTAATAACAGTGACATTTGTTAAGTCCTTACTACATGCCAAACACTCTACTAAGCGATGTGGCTGATACAAGATAATCAAGCTCCACATGGAGGTCGCAGTCTAAGTAGCAGGGAGAACAGGGATTGAATCCCCGTTTGGCAGATGAGGGAACTGAGTCACAGAGAAGTGAAGTGACTCACCCAAAGTCACACAGCAGGTAGGTGGCGGAGTCAGGATTGGGACCCAGGTCCTCTGCCTCCCAGGCCCGTGCTCTACTCATTAGGCCACACTGTTTCCGTCTGGTTAGGGATCTTAACACCTTAGTGTGCATTCTTCCCCCTCTAGACTGTAAGCCCGTTGTGAGCAGGGAAAGTGTCTGCTAATTCTGTTGCATTGTGTTCTCCCAATTGCTTTTTACAGTGCTCTGCACATAGTAAGCACTCAATAAATAAGATTGATTGATTACTCCTTCCACATGATGCATGGGAGGGGAAATGCATCAACTAAGCGTGGTAAGCAGGAGACCGTCGTTTCCACAGACCAAACCTGTCAGGCAGGCCGGACACCTTTTTATGGCATTTGTTAAGCGCTTACTATGTGCCAGAGTCTGTACTTAGCATTGGGGTAGATTCAAAGTAATCAGTCCCTGTCCCACATGGAGCTCACAGTCTTCATCCCTATTTTGCAGTTGAGGGAACT
The DNA here is from genome assembly GCF_015852505.1 of Tachyglossus aculeatus. Taxonomy (NCBI): domain Eukaryota; kingdom Metazoa; phylum Chordata; class Mammalia; order Monotremata; family Tachyglossidae; genus Tachyglossus; species Tachyglossus aculeatus. Next base: position 4,031 of record NW_024044963.1, on the reverse strand, counting down.
GAGACTCAGAGAATAATAATAATAATAATAATAATAATAATAATAATAATAATAATAATAATAACAGCTGTATTTGTTAAGCGCTTACTATGTGCAAAGCACTGTTCTAAGCGCTGGGGAGGTTACAAGGTGATCAGGTTGTCCTACGGTGGGGCTCACAGGATCCCCATTTTACAGATGAGGTACCCGAGGCACAGAGAAGTGAAGTGACTTGCCCACAGTCACCCAGCAGACATGAGACGGAGTCAGGATTAGAACCCAAGTCCGTCTGATTGCCAAACACGTGCTCTACTTATTAGGCGCTTATCCTGATGGCGATCTTCACTCTTATGCCACACGAGTGACCCAGGAAGTAACATCTGAAATCAGAGCAGTTTGAGCTGGAATTTATTTTGCCTCAGGAACAACAACTCTATCAATGATATTTTCATCCAATTACTCAGGATTGCGTATTCAGTCAATTATCAGACAATCAGTCAATCAATCAATTAATGGAACACAGTGAGCACTTACTGTGTGCAGAGCACTGTACTAATCACTTGAGAGAGTCCAATACAACAAAGAAGGTAGACTTGTTTCTTGTCCAAAATGAGCGTACAGGCAAGAGGGGTGACAGACATCTTTGTGAATATAAATATAAATCAATCAATGTTTTTATTGAGCACTTACTGTGTGCAGAACACTGTACTTCCCACCGTCTAGGCTGTAAACCTATTAAGGGCAATCAATCAATCAATGGTATTTATCGAGCGCTCACTATGTGCAGAGCACTGTTCTAAGCTCTTGGATGAACACAAAACAAGAGAATAAGCACAAACTTTCCCTACCCATAATGGGTTTGCAATCTAGGGAGGGAGGTCAGGGAGTGTATCGACTAATTATGTTGTATTGCACTCTCCCAATCGCTTAGTACAGTGTTGTGCACATAGTAAGTGCTCAGTGAACGGATGAAAAATACAGTTAAAATGTCTATATCAAATCAGAGAAGCTTCACTGTAGTAAGTAGAGAGAACAAGATTGTAAGGTTCTTGAGGACAGGGAATGTGTCTCCCAACTTTATTGTATTATATTCTCCCAGGCTCTTACTACAGTGTTCTTCACACAGTAAGGACTCAATAAATATCATTGATTGATTGAATATACGAGAGACGCATTGTTGTCTAGTGGATACAGCACGGGCCTGGTAGTCAGAAAGACATGAGTTCTAAACCCAGCTCGGGCACTTCTCTGCTGTGTGACCCTCGGAAAGTCATTTCGCTTCCCTTGAACTCAGTTCCCTCATTTGTAAAATGGAGATTAAGACTGTGAGCAACATGTGGGAGTCATGGACTGTGTCTAACCTCATTAACATGTATCCCTGGACTTAGTACAATGTCTGGCACATAGTACACTCTTAACAAACACCTTTGACTGGCCTATCATTCATCCCTCATGACACCAACTGGTGACCAGGTAGCCAATCAATTTATCAATCAATGGCATTTAACCCTGCCTCTTCCCATCTATTCTGATCTTCCTCATCCCCTGAACTTAAAGCTTTCTCCCTCTCAACCCTCTCACTTTCTCCCTCTCAACCCTTTCACCCCACTCCCTGGCTTTCAACATTATTCCTTGTTTCCCTGCTTCCCTTCCCCTCCCATCCCTCAACAACCCCCGATCACACACCTCCACGACTCCTGGAGCTAAATCCAGAAAGCATTTTAGCATTGAAAAGCTGAAACTGGGTGTAACTGTAGAAATACTCGTGGTCAGGGCGGTCCATAGGGGTGGGTTTAATCAACCAAATCATTAATCATATTTATGGAGTACTTACCGTGTGCAGGGGGTTGTACTAAGTGCTTGGGAGAGTACAATAAAGCAGAGTTGGTAGATACGTTCCCTGTCCACTAAATCAATCAATGAGTGATATTTATGCAGAGCACTTTATTAAGCAGAGTACAGTAGAGTTGGTATTCATTCAATCGTATTTATTGAGCACTTACTGTGTGCAGAGCACCGTACTAAGCGCTTGGAAAGTACAATTCAGGAACAGAGATAATCTCTGCCCACAATGGGCTCACAGTCTAGAAAGGGGTAGTTATACATCAAAACAAGTTAGCAGGCATCAGTAGCATCAATTGAAATGAATAGAATTATAGATATATGCACATTATTAATATAAATAAATAGAATTACAAATATGTACATATAAATACACAAGTGCTATAGGACAGGGAGGGGGTAGAGAAAAGGGAGAGAGTCGGGGTGATGGGGAAGGGAGGGGGAGCGGAGGAAAAGGGGGGCTTAGTCTGGGAAGATCTCCTGGTAGTGGTGAGCCTTCAGTAAGGCTTTAACGTGACATGGTAGATGTGAAGAGGGAAGGCATTTTAGGGTAGAAGCAGGGTGTGGGAAAATATGATAGAATCAATCAATCAATGGTATTTATTGAAAACTTACTGCATGCATAGCCTGTATTTTTTGAGGTTTTTTAATGGCATTTGTGAAGTGCTTACTTAGAACCAGGTACTGTACTAAGCATTTGGGAGAGGTCAGTCATATTTATTAAGCATTTACTGTGTGCAGAGTACTAAGCTCTTGGGAGATTGCGGTATAACAATATAACAAACACATTCCCTGCCCACACAACCTTACAGTCTACAGATTTGAATACAATACAATAGAGTTCCTAGGCAGGTTGCATGCTCTCCAGGAGTTTACTATCTAGTCAGGGGGATAGACTGTAACAGAAAATAGAAATAGGGAGAGCAGCAGAGTATAAGGATTCATTCGTTCAATCATATTTATTGAGCACTTACTGTATGAAAAGTACTGTACTAAGCACTTGGGAGAGTACAATATCACAGTAAACAGACACATTCCCTGCCCAAAAGGAGCTTACAATCTAGAGGGGGAGACAGACATTAATATAAATAAATAAATAAATTACAGATATGTACATAAGATATGGACATAAGTGCTTTGGGTCTGGGGTGAGTATCAGAGTGTTTAGGGGATAAAGGTTGAAGTACATAGGTAACACAGTAGAGAAAATATAGGATGAGGAGATGAGAGATTATTTCAGCATGACTATAATACAGTGTTCTTGGTGCAGTCTCTGCACACAGTAAGCGCTCAATAGTCAATCAATCATATTTACTGAGCTCTTACTGTGTGCACAGCACCGTACTAAGTGCTTGGGAGAGTAAAATATAGCAGAGTCGATAGAATAAATTTAATAGTAATGATACTTTTGGTAGTTTTTAAGCACTTACTATGTCCCAAGCACTGTTCTAAAAGTTGGGGTAGATACAAGTTCATCAGGTTGGACAGAGTCCCTCTTCCACATGAGGCTCACACTCTTAATCTCCATTTCACAGATGAGGTAACTGCAGCCCAGAGAAGTGATGTGACTTGCCCAGGTACACACAGTGTATCAGTGGTGGAGCTAGGATTAGGACCCAGATCCTATCATTAAATATCATTGATTGATTAATTGAGAGATTAGTCAGGGAAAACTTTCTGGAGGAGATGTAATAAGTACAAATCTGTGACACAGTTCCTGCCGTAAAGAACATATGGGCCAAAGTGGATATTCATTCAATCGTATTTATTGAGCGCTTACTGTGTGCAGAGCATTGTACTAAGCGCTTGGAAAGTACAATTCGGCAACAGAGACAATCCCTACCCAACAACGGGCTCACAGTCTGGAAGCGGGGAGACAGACAACAAAACAAAACAAAACAAGTAGACAGGCATCAATATATAAATAGAACTATAGATATGTACACATCATTAATAAAATTAATAGAATTATAGATATGTACAAATCTAAACAAGTGCTGTTGTGTGGGGAGGGCGGTAGAGTAGAGGGAGGGAGTCAGGCTGATGGGGAGGGGAGGATAAACAGAGGAAAAAGGGGGCTCAGTCTGGAAAGGCCTGCTGGAGGAGATAAGCTTTCAATAGGGTATATGAGGTCGCTCCAAACGACTCCAATAGTAGATAAGAGAGGAAAGAAATACTTAAGACCCTCCTAGAGGCGCCAAACTTCCGGT